>NC_057794.1:19346649-19536338 GCF_018294505.1 Triticum aestivum
GCTCTGTGCTCGCCTAAGTTGTAAAAAATCCTACCGAGTGAAGAGCAACCCTCTCACTCGGAGGCTTAGCTGCAGTCCAAGCACTCGCCTAAGTTATAAAAATCCTACCGAGTGAAGAGCAACCCTCTCACTCGGGGGCTTAGCTGCAGCTCTGTGCTCGCCTAAGTTATAAAAATCCTACCGAGTGAAGAGCAACCCTCTCACTCGGAGGCTTAGCTGCAGTCCAAGCACTCGCCTAAGTTATAAAAATCCTACCGAGTGAAGAGCAACCCTCTCACTCGGGGGCTTAGCTGCGGCCCAGTGCTCGCCTAAGTTATAGAAATCCTACCGAGTGGTAAGCCGGGATTCTACTCGGAGGCTTAGCCGCGGCCCGGTGCTCGCCTAACTGGACTAAAGAATAAGTCGATTGCAGTAAAGGCGCCTTGCTTTGAACCTGCAAAATACATTTCGATCCAAAGGCAATCATATTCAAGCACCAAACTCAAGTTTGGATCGATATCTAAAGGAACCAAGAGTGCTCAGGCGTTAAGCCTGTTAAGGTTTATCGGTTACAATTCCACTCGGCATACAGAGGCAAATTTAAAGCGTCGAGCCAGAAGAAGTTTTTTACCCCTCCTGTGGAGGGCTGGAAGGTGCAACAAATTCATCAAGGTCAATTCCATCGGCGATCCGAGTGGCAGCTGCAAGGAAAGTTTCCATAAAGGACCTGAAGTCGTGTTCCTTGGTGTTGGCCACCCGAAGTGCCGCCAGCTTCTCTTCTCGCGCATCTTTACAGTGGACTCGGGCCAGACACAGAGCAACATCTGCACCACACCGAGCCGAGGACTTCTTCCATTCCTGCACTCGACCAGGGATCGTGTTCAAGCGAGCCATCAGCGACTCAAGGTCATTCTGAAGCGTCTCCTCAGGCCAGAGCGTCGAGTCGATGCGAGATGTGGCGGCCTTCAGCCTTGCGAGATAGTCCACGACAGCTGCAACACGAGACTCCAGTCGGAAAACATCCATGGCAACTTCGTCGTTCACCGGAGAATTGACGGGGTCGAGGTTTGGCTCCAGTCGGCTGGTTTCTTCTTCAAAGTTTTGACAAAATTCTGCAAGGATGATCGCTAAGTCAAGGAGATGGTCGAATGGAAAAACCACAATTGGAAATGTTCGCCAAGCATAGGGGTTTACCTTCAAGCATAAGAAACAGCTTCTTGGCAAGACCACTCAGGAAGGCCTCCAGATCAGTTTTCTTCCCAGTCAATTTGCTGACTTGGTCGGTCAGGGCAGCTTTATCAGTTTTCAGTCGACTGATCTCCTTGTTGGCGATCCCAAGAGCAGCTTTCAGATTGGTATTGTCTTGTTCAAGCTTGGTGACTGAAGCTAACTTCTCGTCAGCAAGCTTGATCTTCTCAGCTAGTTCACGGTCTTTCTTCTGCTGGGCCTCCCTTACCTTACCTGCAAGTTACAGCAAGATCAGATTTTGAAACAAGCAAGGGGAAAAGCAGTCGTCAGGGTCTCACCAAACATACCTTCGGTATCCTCCTTTGCCTTCGTCAGCTTCTCCTGAACCAGCTTCAAGCTCAGCTCGAGTTGAGTGTGCTTGTTTTCCAGCTCAGAGTAGCGAGCCACAAGATCACAAGAGTTCTGCGAAGAACCAATCGACTAAGTGTCAAATATAATTCACTTCCGAGTGAAAAAGGAAAAAACACACGTTTCTAAGACTACAGCCGAATACAAGCATTCGACCGTAGTCTCGGGGACTACACCCAGTGGGTGCACTCAGCGTGCCCCCACTAATTCTGTTGAAGACAAAGTCGACCAGTCGACCTCAAAAAAAAACGAGATGGGTTCTTTAAGACTGTAATCAGCTGCAAGCAGTCGACCACAGTCTCGGGGACTACACCCAGTGGGTGCACTCAGCGTGCCCCCACCGGTTTGGGAAATTCAGTCGACATAGTCGACTGACAGAAAGATTGACATCATAAAGCCTAAGGCCGACTGCCAGCAGTCGACCTTAGCCTTCGGGACTACACCCAATGGGTGCACTCAGTGTGCCCCCACCGGTTTGGGAAATCCAGTTGACATAGTCGACTGACAGAAAGATTGACATCATAAAGCCTAAGGCCGACTGCCAGCAGTCGACCTTAGCCTTGGGGACTACACCCAGCGGGTGCACTCAGCGTGCCCCCGCTAACACGGAGTTTATTCGACACACCCACTGGGTGACTACTATAAATTCCGGAAAGGAAAAGTTTTTGGCAGCATGTCCAACAGAACAAACGATGGTCGACTGACCTGAACATTGCTTTGGAGGGCAGAACTGGCGTCATAAGCCGCCTGGCTCTCATCCCGGATGGTCTTCAGCTGCTCCATCATGATTCCCGCCTGGCGTATGGCTTCCTTCGCCGCGCCAGCTTGGTCCTCTGGGACGTGGTGCGTCATGAAGAGGGAGGGCTGCGGAGCATTCGTCAATGGATCCGCGAAGGTCACCGTGTGTCGAGTGGTGTTCTCTTCTTCCGCAGTCAGAATCTCAGGCGCCATCACATCCTGAGGCACCTTACTGGCGGACGCTTTCCGACTCCTCCTGCGCTTCAGCGGTTCTTCATCCTCATCGTCATCAGGGAGATCGATAACAACATTGGGTGGAGCTACGGAGAAGAATCAGGATCAGTGATCGCGTGTCAGTCGACTAAGAACGGCGTTAAGAATACAGTACCTGGTTGTGAGGTTGCTGCGTCCTCCATCTCGTGGTCATCAGCCCGGGCCGAGGTTTCAGAAGTAGCAGCACTGCAACTCCAAAGGATCAGTCGACTAACTTCAGCGTCGACCAGAGACAAAGTTCACACAAAATAAGAGACTTCAGCAGCACGATTACCCTGAAATGGTGGGGATGGACACCTTCATCTTCGGCAGGAGCTTGGTCGGCTTTGACGGGGCCGCCCTGGGCTACTTCGGCGCCTTTTCAGTCGGCACCAGAGAGATGGTCCGAGGGCGCTTGGTCGACTGAGTGGAGGTCGCAAACCCCTTACCACGTTCGGTAGAAGGGTCGTGGACAAGCTTCGACCGCCTTTCCGAGCGCGGTGGTACGACCTCCTCCTCCTCTTCCTCCTCGTCTTCAACGTCATCTTCACCACCGTCATCATCATCATCGTCATTGTCATCCTCTGCAACGTCCGAGTCCCATTCCTCCTCGTCCTGGCTCTCGCCCCCACTCGCCTCACCCTCCTCAGTCGGAGCTTGTGCCCCATTGGGCATCGAGTACAGCTCGGTGAGGTCCTAGCAGATATCAAGACAAGGATCAGTCGACCAGTCGGCAGGGTAAACAGAAATGAATGCGACAAGAACGCAGTGGAGAGCAGAGCAAGCGTACCTTGTTTGGATCGCTGTTGTGGTCGAGTGGAGGAATCCTTCTGGCTCCGCGTGGGTTGTCCTTGTTTCCGGTAACGGCTACCATCCATCTTTCCAGAGTGACATCGTCGACTGCTTCTGGATGGACTCGAGTCTCGTCTTCGGTCCCACAGTACAACCACATGCAGTGGCTCCGGAACTGAAGGGGCTGGATGCGACGCCTAAGGAAGACCTCCAGGAGATCCATGCCCGTCACTCCCTCCCGAACCAACTGCACCACGCGCTCCATCAACATCTTCACGTCAGCTTTCTGCTCCGAAATCAACTTCAGAGGGGAGGGCTTGTTCACTCGGTCCATGGTAAACGGAGGGAGTCCACTCGACTGCCCTGGCGTCGACTGGACCTGGCAGTAGAACCAAGTCGACTGCCAGCCTCTGACGGACTCGGGAAAGGTCATGGGCGGGAAGGTGCTCTTATTCCTCACCTGGATCCCCAGACCCCCACACATTTGGACGACTCGGGTTCTCTCATCACCTGGGCTCGCCTTCTTCACGGTCTGAGAGCGACACGTGAATATATGTTTGAACAAACCCCAGTGCGGTCGACAGCCCAAGAAACCCTCACACATGGACACAAATGCGGCAAGATAGGCGATAGAGTTTGGGGTAAAGTGGTGGAGCTGCGCTCCGAAGAAATTCAAGAAGCCACGGAAGAAAACACTCGGCGGCAAGGAAAATCCACGATCAACATGGGTGGCCAAGAGCACACACTCACCCTCTTCTGGCTGGGGCTGCCACTCCTTCCCCGGAAGCCTTGCTGCTCCATGAGGGATCAAGCCCTCGTTGGCCATGTCGAGGAGGTCATTTTCTGTGATGGTCGACTGCATCCAGTCTCCTTCGACCCAGCCCTTCGGCAGGCGGGATCTGGACGAGGACCCACCGCGGCTGGTGGATCTCCCCTTTGCCTTCTCCGACGCCGACGCCTTCTTCGCACATTCCAGCGCCACCATCTTCTCCTTGTCCATGGTTGCCGGCGAGATGCGCGAAGGGAAGTGGTGCGGGGGCGAGAGCGAGCACGCTGGGCGGGGAAGAAGGAAGCAGAGAGAGGGAGAGAATGCTGAGGCGCAGCACAGAAATCCTTGCCGGGCGCATTTATAAGGTCCCTTCCGAGTGGATGACAGGTGGGCCCAGTCGATCTAATCATATCCAGAACAGTTATGCCGACGGGATACGTGGCGAAAAAAGCGGCGCGGAGATCGAGGCGTCTGTGTCCCGTCCCATCCGAACGCCACGGTCCGCTCCGCTTCGCACGCGTCCCCAAATTTCGCATCCTGCGGAATCCGTGAACAGCAGATCAGTCTGTCAGACACGGGGTTTCCGGCGATCCGTCACTCGGAGATTGTCGAAGCCCGAAAGATCACTCGACAAAAGAAGAGAATGGATCAAGTCGACTGAAGACAAGTTGCTCACTGTCGACGAAGAGGTTCTTTGGCCCAGAACAGCGCACGACCAGAGCGCAAAGGTTAATCGGAAACGACATCAACTCCTTCTTCACTCGAAGCCTCAATCCATTCGGGGGCTAATGATGGGGTTATGTACCTAGGGTAGGGTCATGGACCTGATCCAAATGACTCACCCAAGGACGTCCTTAGAAGAGGTCGCCTTCCAGTCGACCAACAGGGACACACTCGACTGGCCTGAAGGACTCGACCACGAAGACTCACTCGACCACCAGGAGGTCAAGAGGCACTCTGCACTGCAACGGCCTGTATTTAAGTAGCCTTTATGATAGTAAAGACACTTTATGTGGGGCGTTACCAGTAACGCCCCAGACTTAACTCACCTTAAACCCTCTCCTACGTGGGCTGGCTGGGGTCCTGGCGCACTCTATATAAGCCACCCCCCTCCACAGGTAGAGGGGTTCGGCATCTTGTAATTCACGTACTCATAATCCACTCGACCGCCTCCGGGCTCCGGGACGTAGGGCTATTACGTCTTCCGAGAAGGGCCTAACTCGTACATCCCTTGTGTCTACAACCTCTCCATAGCTAGGACCTTGCCTCTCCATACCTACCCCCCACTCTACTGTCAGGCTTAGATCCACGACAGCGGATATTCAAGATCTCCTACCATTGTAACCGACTCTATGTAACCCTAACCCTATCCGGTGTCTATATAAACCGGAGGGTTGTAGTCCGTAGGCAATCAACTCCATATACAACAATCATACCATAGGCTAGCTTCTAGGGTTTAGCCTCCTTGATCTTGTGGTAGATCTACTCTTGTACTACCCATATCATCAATATTAATCAAGCAGGACGTAGGGTTTTACCTCCATCAAGAGGGCCCAAACCTGGGTAAAACATCGTGTTCCCTGCCTCCTGTTACCATCCGGCCTAGACACATAGTTCGGGACCCACTACCCGAGATCCGCCGGTTTTGACACCGACATATCCCCTCTTGCTCATAAATAAATATATAGCATAGGCCCTTTTGGTAATAAATAAATAAACTACCAGAGGCCGTGTCGGGTCAGCTTTATTCCCACTCGAAAACGTCGAGCAAATTGCAGTCCAACAGCAAACTATGTCATCAAATTCAAGTTTCACAACCAAATATGAGTACAAGTGAACAACAATGCCATCATGTTTTAGTCATCATACAATCACCAAACACAACTGAACATACATAACAAGTGATGTTCTCATAGAAAAATACTAACCACCATGTTCATCAGGTTTCAGTTGTCATAGCAAACACAATTTCACATAGTAGATAAAAAACATCTTCTAACAGGTAAATACGGCAAAAGCAATCTAATCATCATCCGTAGTAGCAGCGTCAACATATTCACCATGTGTATCAGTCTGAATCGTAATTCCCCAGAGTGTCATCTTCTTCTTCATCCTCAATTGTGTCCTCGAACATTGGCTTCTTCTTGATCAACTCTTATATGTCCACAGCACGACGGGCAATCTTTTCTCCAGCGTCATTGATGTGATGGTTCTCAAAGATATTAGAAACATCCGTGGAATCTTGTACATCAGGAGAAGTGTAAGCATCATCTTCTTGTGCAACTTCATTAAACGAATTCCTCTGCTCAAACCTTTGCAATACTCTCCAGTCATCGCTACGTGAAAATATCTGTGTTGCTTGATTTGCCAAAATAAAAGGCTCGTTGGTCTGGTAAGCCGCCTTGACAATGATGGATTTGAAATAATCATCAGCTCTCGGTTTTGCGATCCTAGAAAACAGGCTATACCAACGACACCACAATAGAACCACACACTGGTGATCCTCGAAACTCGAGATATACTGCAACTGAACAATGTCCGTTATGTTAGCATACATTTTAGTTATCTCTTTGTCATAAATATCCATCCTCATGATGGAACTGTTTTGTGTCTTCCTGCCTTCGTCGCGTGCAAGGGTGGTGTAGCGCACATCTCCAACAAGGCAAGATTCATAATGTCTTACCCGAGTATCAGGACCCATTGCAAGTGCGTAAAGGGCATCATCAATTGCATGCCCATCCTCTGGCATCTTCTTAATCTATGGTTAGAAAATAGATGAGCTGGTCATCTTATGTACTCAATATATTAAAAAAAACTGGCAATGCGATACAAAAGCTAACATGGCTCTTGAACCATTTTGCAAATCCTGCCATAACCGGTTTGTCAATGTTTCTTGGATTTTGCGGCAGTAACTCCTTTTTTAGATGTTGCACAACATAGTGATGGCGTCAAACATCTAAATATATAAGAATGTGCTGCAAGTTCAGTAGTTTATGATGTATAAGCTGTAGTACTTAAAACTAACTTGATATAAGGTAGTATCTCAGGACAGTTATTCAACACATACCAAACCATTTTGTCCAAATCTTTAGTTTTGTCCTCTTGTCGACTCTTCCCTGTAACTCGAACAGAATAATCGACAACATTGAGCCCGGGATTGTCTTCACCCACCTCTTTGCTAAGCTGATCAGTTGTTTCAATGTATTTTGAGCAGAATGTCAACGCTTCTGTAGCAAAGTAGGCCTCTGCAATGGAACCCTCAGGTCTAGCTCTGTTCCTAACATAGCCCTTGAAAGTGCCAAGCCGCCTTTCAATAGGGTACATCCAACCATACTAAACTGGACTTCTAAGTAGTGCCTCATTAGGTAGATGAACAACCAAATGCACCATCACATCAAATAAGGCTGGAGGGTATATCTTCTCAAGCTCGCATAGGATAGTAGGTACCTTGTCTCTAAGATGCTCCAAAGCATCTACCCGAATATTTCTACTGCAGAGTTCCCTGAAGAATTGTCCCAACTCTGCAACTGCTTTGTATAACTCAAGGCGGCCCAATCCTCTAAGGATAACAGGTAAAGCCCTTTGAAGTAGGACGTGTCAGTCATGAGTTTTCAACCCTTGTACCTTATTTCCATCTGCACCGACTCTCCTTTCAGGGTTGGAAACAAATCCATGTGGGAATCTCACATGTGACTGGACCTCGCAGAATTCTTTTCTTTTTACCTTGTCCAAGACCTACACGGGTGGTGCCATATCCCATGGTTTACCTTCATCTTCCTCCTGCAAATCCTTTCTGATACCCAGGTGTATCAAATTAATCCTAGATTTTAAGATATCTTTTATCTAGCCTTTAATATTAAGAAGTGTGCCGATAATGCTGTCACGTATATTTTTCTCGATGTGCATCACATCAAGATTATGCCGCAGATCCAAATCTTTCAAATACTCCAAGTCCCACAAAGTATACCTTCAGGTAACCAATAATCTCTCTTCTGCCCTACCACGCTTCCTTTTCCCACTATCATTACCAGGATGGTTTCCTGGTGTAATATGCATGACCTTCTCTAATTCCTCTTGCAACTCATCGGAAGTGAGCCTCTTTGGCGCATCACGATTTTCATGCTTTGCATTCAACACATGTCTTCGGTATTTTGTAGGATGCAGCTTTTCCTTGGCAAGGAAAGGCGGTGTCCAATGTAACAAATCTTGCTAAGTATTGCGTATGACAGCGGATTCCTGTCACAACGAACACAAGAATTGTAACCTTATGTCGTTCGCCCTGACATAGTTCCCAAAGTCGGATAATCATGGACGCAGCAAATTATAATAGCACACAGAAAGAAATCAGCTGGTGGGCTGCTATATAGGTCTCGAGTGAGAACACCCCTCCATAGTTGTTGAAGTTCCTCCACAAGAATCTCCATGAATAAATCAAAATCCTTTCTAGGACATTTTGGACCTGGGATGAGCAAGGCCATTATGTAGATTGATTCTTTGGTGGAGACAGTTGGAGGGAAGTTGTAAGGGATCACAAGCTCTGGCTGAGGGAGTCCTGGACTAAGGGGTCCTCGGGCGTCCGGCCTATTAGCCATGGGCCGGACTGATGGGCTGTGAAGAACATGAAGACCGAAGACTGCACCCATGTCCGGATGGGACTCTCCTTGTCGTGGAAGGCAAGCTTGGCGACCAAATAAGTAGATTCCTTTCTTTGTAACCGACCTTGTGTAACCCTAGATCCTCCCGGTGTATATATAAACCGGAGGACTTAGTTCGGAGGGACATAGATATACATTATCATAACCATATGAGCTAGGCCTTTAGGGTTTAGCCACTATGATCTCGTGGTAGATCAACTCTTGTAATACTCATATTCATCAAGATCAATCAAGACGGACGTAGGGTATTACCTCCATAGAGAGGGCCCGAACCTGGGTAAACATCATGTCCCCTGTCTCCTATTATATGGCCGAACACATGACGCCGAAGTATGCCATGAAGCAGTTCGGACTTTGTTGGCAACTCATTTTGTTCCTATGTCAAGCCCCTGTCGAGGTATGCCGGGGTGGGTGTGTGAAACAACCAAAAGGAGCAAAGTTCAGTTCTTTATAGAAAAGTGAATACCGGATACGGAGTATATTCACTAAATACTTAAGTGACATGCCAATTGTCATTTTATAGATAATAGCGCCGCAACCACGGCTATTTGACATGCCATGGGTTGGCGGTTGAGGAAACTGACACTTTATAGGCTCGAAAAATAGAGAGTTCGGTCTACAAAAATTTATTTTGAACCTCCTGTCGCACGTTTGCGCCGCCTTTCCTTGGTAGAGGGGCTCCTTCAACAAGAGCAGCCTTTGGGTGGATTTATGAACCCAGACTCTAATATGGTACAAGAGATGACCAGCCTTTGCGCTACCTGTAGTAAAGGATAATGGGAAAAGAAAGAGTAATTTAGAAAAAAGGAAAAAGGGAGTAGTTTATGGGAGTACTTGTAAGCCCGTCCTTGTTATGCATTCCTCGATGCCCATGGTATTTTAAGTGCATAATTATGTATGTGCAGTACCGACTTCTCAGGCATACACTAGTGCAGAACCGGGCAATAGCACCGGTTCGTAACCGACACTAAATTGTGGGCACTAAACCCCCCCCCCTTTAGTACCGGTTCAGCACGAACCGGTGCTAAAGGGCAACCACGTGGCACGAGCCAGCTTCAAGGGCAGGGAGCCCTTTAGTACCAGTGGATGTCACCAACCATTATTAAAAGGTTGGGGGGGTTTGGGTCTATGATTTCTTTTTCATTTAATTTTGTGTTTTCCATTTAATTCTTTTTCGTTTGCTGGTATTTTACGATACTACATATTGTACACGTTATGCATATATACAAATAGAATTTTAGTAGAACCGATCATAATATATATATATATATATATATATATATATATATATATATATATCATCATCAAATGTCTCACAACCACCATTAATTAATTCACACATATATACACACTTGTATATATATATATATATACACACAATTAGCTAGCTATCTATAATTTCTCCTAATTGGTTCCTTCAGAGCCAATGGCATTAGCCTAATTGGTGCCTTCGGAGCACGATAACAATTGGAAGTGGTTCATGGGGGCGATAGCGGGTAATAGTATTCTCCTTTGGGATCTATGACCTGGTCGAGCAAAAATCCCGCTATTTCCTCTTGAATTGCTTCTATGCGGTCCTCTGTTAGGAGCTTCTCCCGCACCTCTTTGAACTGTTAAGAAGGAGATCAATATGCATGTGTATTAGTTGTGTGAATAGATATCAATAATGGTGTAAAAATTGTGAATAGTGTTCTGACAAACATACCCACTCCTGTCTTTGAGATCTGCTCCTTTCGGACGCCATCATGCGAATGTTCTCGCAAATGTAGTATGCACACAGATTATTCCCGGGCGCCTGCTTCAGGGCCTTTATGAGAATGGAACTTGATGAGATAATAATTAATCAAGCATGATAATTAAAGAGATGGTAGCTAGCTAGTACTACTTAATTACTTACCTGGGGTCGATACCATTTCAGATTTTGTTTCCATGGGCCTGGAGTGGCCCCGATGAACTTTGCCCAAGCCCTGTCCGCTGACAAAGAAAATGAATAAATGGGTTATTAAATAGTTGTTATCAGGAAATGATGAACTAATTAAATAGGCCGAGATATAGTTAATAATGATTGAAATTACCTGTTGACTATCCCCTTCACGATGGTGTAGTCACTTGCTTTCTTAAGTAGTGAGTCTAGTACTTCAACTGTTCCTTCAACAACTTTAATGATTAACAAGATCCAGTGAAATCTGCATGCACACACGTTTGCATGTCTTAATTAAGCAGGCATATGTAAGCAAAAACATGTAGCTAGCTAGTAGGCAAAAACCAAATTTGTAGTGCAAGATAGTGTGACTCACTGGAAGTTGTAAGGAAGTACTATATCTTCATTGTATTTCAGGCACTTGAAGAACTCTAGCATTCTTTCCTCTACACTTTTTTCATAATATGGATCTAATTTTCATGTGTATTCATTAATGGTACTTGTGTCAACGAACCCAATGCCATAGCGTCCACCTTTTTTCATTTCATAAATCTTCATCCTGCATAATACCACAGAAAAGAATATAGTGAGGATAATTACAGGTAATGATTGATCAAAATGATCACTACAGCTAGCTTGAGACTTAAATTACAGAAAGAAATCACTTACATACAATACCAACTGACGATAGATTTGTCGAGTGCGTCCTGATTGTATAGCTGAAATAGTTCTGAATACTCAACGGTCACAGCTTTCTCATGTTAGTAATGATCCTTCTTGACATTCACCATGAGGGACTCTCGATTGGAAATCCTGGTAATGTCCATGTACCATTGATGCAATTCGTACATTCTCGTTGGGAGCTTCTTGACCTCGTCTGGCTCGACCAAAGGTTGGCCCCAGGCATATTTCCATTGTATTTCCTCCTCTCTAGTCGGAGACATGGGCTCGATACAGAGGAGTTGTCCAACAGTGATCATGAGCGTTTCAGCCTGCTCAATATGCTCCCCGGTGATTACCACATCGCCCAGCACGGGAATGTTAACGGTTTGCCCACAATAATATTGGGCACGCCTACTCTCATGTGTTGTTGGCACAACAAGCGGTGGGATTGATTGCGCCCCCTATTCTCCCAGCTGGGGAACGGTTTTACCGCTCCTTTTGCCAGCTGATTTGCTCGAGCTCAAGCTCGCCTCTTTCTATAGACGTGCTCGATTTAACTTCTTGATGCGGTGCTCATAGTCTGTGTTAACAGGCTTGGGAGCTAGTTCTCTATCCATACGAATGAAGTGGTCAATCTTTTCCTCAGTCACTTTCTCCCTTGGCGGCGGTGGCGGTTTTGGTTCAAAATGGGCTTCCACCTCCGCCTTTGATATGGCTATGTTTTCCTCCTCGGACTTGTCGTAAGGCCTCTGAGGAAGAGGTGCGAGGCTTGGACCATATTGAAATCTCTTGCCTCCGCCTGTACATCAAGTACTACCTCGACTTGTACCGCTACGCACCATAGCTGAGGCGGCTCTCTTCCGTGATTGCTGAGGCGGCGAAGATGGCTAACGTGGCTGAGTTGGAGGAGGAGTGGCCTGAAGCTGTGCTGGAATTGGAGGAGTGGCCTGAAGCTATGCCGGACTTGGAGGAGGAGTGGCCTAACGCTTTGCCGGACTTGGAGGAGGAGGAGTGGCCTGAAGCTGTGCTGGACTTGGAGGAGGAGTGGCCTGACGCGTTGGTGGACTTGGAGGAGCGGGAGTCTGCTGACTCGGTGGAGGACTTCGACGAGGAGTCGGATGACGCGATGTCGGTGTCCTTCGAAAGATGATGCAATCCTTTCTCCATAGGATGATACGATGGTTGGCCTCTCCCAGTGTGTGCTCATCGTCACCTCCAGGAATGTCAAGCTCTAGCCCCGAATATTGGTCCACCACCTCATCAGCCAAGACACGAGCATAGCCCGCTGGAATCGGGTTGCAATGGAAGGTTGCCTCGGGGGGATTTGTAAAAGCAAGGGCGTCCGCCACCTTCATGGATATGTTCTTCATTTTGAAGTGTAGCTCGCAGTCAGTGTTCTCCATGATGTCATCCACTGGGTAGCTATCCAGCAATGCGTTGCCCGGGGCGGAACCCACGCTCCTTCTCAGCATGGATGGGATGGTGCTATCCAATGCTGGATCATCCGCTAGCTGCTGCAGCTGCTGAGACCCCCTTTGGTTGCTAAGTGAGTCGATCTGCTCCTGCTGCCGCTTGAATTTGACTACCAAGTCCACGTGCGCTGATTCTAGGCCTTGAAGGCGTTCATAGTCTAGCTTCCTATGCTCCTCCTCCATCTTCCTCTTCTTCTCCTCTGCAATCTTCTTTCTCGCACGGGTTCTTTAGTCAGCGTTCCAGTCCGAAAACCCCTCATACCACGGAATAGCGCCCATGCCTCGTGTTCTTCCCGGGTGTTCAGGATTTCCCAGGGAACGCGTAAGCTCGTCGTTCTCTCTGTTGGGCTGGAACACCCCCGATCAAGCCTCTTCTATTGCAACAAGTAGCTTATCTTCAGCTCCGTCCAGACATGCCTTCTTCGAAACTTTGCCTGTCTTCGGGTCCAACTACCCCCCATGCGCATAGAACCAAGTCCTGCACCTGGGGGGCTAGCTCAATGTTTCTGGAGTGACACCTGCATCCTCCATCTCTTTCTCAGACTTATCCCACTTAGGCGTTCCCACCGCATAGCCACGTGGCCCCAGCTTATGGAACTTATCCTTTTTTGCGGCATTGGCCTTGTTTATTCTCGACCGTTCCTTAGATAATTCCGAATCCTTGAATTTCACGAAATCGTCCCAATGAGCACTTTGCTTCTCTAGTGTTCCCTCGAATACTGGAGTCTGCCTTCCTCCCTTGACGTACTTGGCCCATTCATGATTCTTGTGGTTTTTGAATGCAACTGCCATCTTCCTAAGAGCAGCGTCCTTGACTTTCTCCACATCTGCATCTGTGAAATGATCTGGTAGGGTGAAATGTTCCATGAGCGTTTCCCAAAGCAGAAATATTTGTCTATCTTCGACAAAAGTAACTCCTGGACGTGGCTTTGCTGGCTCTCTCCATTCTTGAAGGGAGATCGGGAGTTGGTCCTTCACAAGAACTCTGCACTGATGAATTAACTTGTCCGCAATCTTCTTAGGCGCTAATGGTCCGCCATTAGGCTTGATGGCCTTGATATTGTACTTTACGCCCTCCTTCAACTTTTTTTTCAGGCCTCGTTTCCTGTTGCCTAAAGATTTGTTTGATCTGGATGGCTGAAAGAAGAAAGATCGATTCGTTAATATATCTTCAAGTCATTTAAAATGTTTGATGATCACCAGATGCCTTCTTATATAAATATATATACCTCGCCGGTCTTTGTTGTTTCAAGATCAACATTTTCTTCGTCACATTCATAGTTCATGACTTCATCAATTCGGTCGTCGCAATCGAATATCATATCACCCTCCCCGGTGTTGTTTAGATATTCGGAGCCGTCATAATCTTCTTCATTCTGATAATCATCTCGCCAGCGAGGATTGTGTCTGATATTGAACAGGGCCTCTTCTCCCTCTCTGCAGGTATTGTCTTCCATCGGTTTTGTTTAACTAATCCAAAATAAATATATTCACATTACAATGCATGGATGCAATCAATTAATAAGGAAAAACTGAATCAATCATAGTACATAATAAGCATCATCGAATATAATCTCGAATATGTCATCTCGAATAATAGACATAATCTCGAATACATCATCTCGAATAATATATATAATCTCGAATAAATCATCTCGAATATTATATATCAAATACACCACTAGCTAGCTAGCTAGCTAATAAAGATCGAATACTAGAGGGTAATCTAGGCGGTGGACAACCAAAGTGAAGGAACCATCACTAGATCATAGCTCGGGTGATCTCCACAAAGAACCTGCCAGGTATTGGAGAACCTGATGTCCATAGCAGCCATGTAGCGATGGACGTGCTCGTCCTCCTCCCTGACACGGCGACGTACCACCTTCGGCCGGGCCGGCTCCCTCCACACCGAAAGTGGCCCACGCGAACGCCACCAAAGGAGATGAGGGCTCGACGACGGGACCCGGGGACGGGTTCCTCACCAAGCATCACGCCCCTGAAGGTAGCACCTCCCAGTGCCAGCCCGGCGGAGCCCAGTCCCGGAAATGGGTCCTCTGAAGCAGGACGTCGTCGTGAACGGGTCGCCGGCGAGGATGCGGGCCGGGCATCGTCGACAACAAATACTATATGCCGCAAAATTAAAGTAACATTTTTAAATGATGGATTGTGATTTCATATATGCAAATTCTAATATTTCTAATATTTCTATAACTAAAACTAACATTTTATAACTAAAACTAACATTTCTAATATTTCTACAACTAAAAAACATTTCTATATAACCAACATTTCTATATAACTAACATTTCTAATATAACTAACATTTCTATATAACTAACATTTCTAATATTTCTATATAACTAACATTTCTATATAACTAACATTTCTATAACTAATACTAACATTTCTAATAATTCTATAACTGAAAAACAGAAAGATTGCTAACAATTCTATAACAATGTGTGTGTGTGTGTGTGGTTGGCGGCCGGGGATGCCTGCTCGGAAGAAATCGACGATGTCCCAGGTACATATTCTTCTTACAATTAGCCAAATATATACTGTCGGTATCGTCCAAACAGTGCGTGCATGCGCGGTATCCCTTGTTTGTCTGTCCTGAAAGGTTACTGAGAGCAGGCCAATCATTGATGGTCATGAACAGCAACGCCTTTAGGTCAAATTCTTCCCCCATGTGCTCATCCCATGCACGTACACCTGTTCCATTCCACAGTTGTAAGAGTTCTTCAACTAATGGTCTTAGGTACACATCAATGTCGTTGCCGGGTTGCTTAGGGCCTTGGATGAGCACTGGCATCATAATGAACTTCCGCTTCATGCACAACCAAGGAGGAAGGTTATACAAACATAGAGTCACAGGCCAGGTGCTATGGTTGCTGCTCTGCTGCCCAAAAGGATTAATGCCATCTACGCTTAGACCAAACCATACGGTCGTTGCGTCATCTGCAAACTCCTTCCCATACTTTCTTTCGATTTTTCTCCATTGTGACCCGTCAGCGGGTACTCTCAACTTTCCGCCTTTCTTACGGTCTTCTCTGTGCCATCGCATCGCCTTGCCATGCTCTTTGTTCTAGAACAAACGTTTCAACCGTGGTATTATAGGAGCATACCACATCACCTTGGCAGGAATCTTCTTCCTGGGGCGCTCGCCCTCGACATCACCAGGGTCATCGCTGCTGATCTTATAGCGCAATGCACCGCATACTGGGCAAGCGTTCAAATCCTCGTACTCACCGTGGTAGAGGATGCAATCATTAGGGCATGCATGTATCTTCTGCACCTCTAACCCTAGAGGGCAGATAGCCTTCTTTGCTTCGTACGTACTCTCGGGCAATTCGTTTTCCTTTGGAAGCATATTCTTTATCATTACCAGCAACTTTCCAAATCCCTTGTCAGATACACCATTCTCTGCCTTCCATTGTAGCAATTCCAGTGTGGTGCCCAGCTTTTTCTTGTCACCTATGCAATTCAGGTACACCAATTTTTTGTGATCCTCTAACATGCGCTGCAACTTCTTCTTCTCCAAATCACTTGTCCAGTTTCTCTTTGCATCGGCAATGGCCCGACCTAGATCATCAACGGGCTCATCCGATGCCTCTTCTTCAGCTTCTTCCCGCATTGCCGGCTCAGCTTCTTCCCACATTACCGGCTCAGCTTCTTCCCTCATTGTTGTATCATCGTATTCAGGGAACCCATGGCCAGGATAGCTGTCGTCGTCCTCTTCTTCTTCCTTGTCATCCATCATAACCCCTCTTTCTCCATGCTTGGTCCAAACATTATAGTGGGGCATGAAACCGGACTCAAACGGGTGGACGTGAATGGTTCTTGACGTAGAGTAATTGTGACCATTCTTACAGCCAGCACATGGACAAGGCATAAAACCATCTGCCCGCTTGTTTGCCTCAGCCGCAAGCAGAAAAGTACGCACGCCATTAATGAACTTGGGAGAGCATCGGTCATCATACATCCATTGCCGGCTCATCTTCAATACACAGCACCGAAAACACCAAATTAATACAATACATAAAGTTCATACATAAAGATCATATAACACTTAAATGCAACAAACAAATAACTCTCTAGCTAAAGAATTTAAATGCAACAACAAATGCGATCAAGATCGCAACTAAGGTAACAATTGATCCAACATCATAATGATACCAAGCCTCACTATGAATGGCATATTTTCTAATCTTTCTAATCTTCAAGCGCATTTTCTCCATCTTAATGTTGTGATCATCGACGACATTGGCAACATGCAACTCCAATTCCATCTTCTCCCCCTCAATTCTTTTCAATTTTTCCTTCAAATCCTCATTTTCTCTTTCAACTAAATTTAACCTCTCGACAATAGGGTCGGTTGGAATTTCCGGTTCAACTACCTCCTACATAAAATATCTATGTCAACTTGATGGGCATAATTTGTCATAAACATGAAATGCAATGAATAATTTTAAAAGAGAATATACCATATCTGAATCATAACCCGGACGAGGGCCGACGGGGACGGATATCAAAACCATGGCACTATGTATAACAAACAACGTATGGGTAAGATAATTATACGAGTAACTATATATCCAAATCACACAAACATCATTTTTTTATACAAAACTTCATGAACAAGAGGCTCACCACAAGGTAGTGCCGGCGACGGGACATTGCGAGCGATTGACGGTGGTTACGACGGAGATTTAGAAGGTACTAAGTAAACCACACCTAAATATGCAAACTAAGTGTTATTTTTAACCTCAAATTGCATATAAATCAAATACTAGCACATATATATAATTCCTCCCAAATTACTAAACTCAAAAATCAATCACTATATAAAGCATTCCACGAGCTAATCTATCAATGAGAGATGAAAGGACAAAGTTGCTAACCTTTGTGACCAGTTGAATGGATGGGGGCCTTCAAATCTTGACAAATTTTGGGCAAAATGTGTGATGAGCTTGAGAGGAAGAGGGAAAAGAACAGAGAGGAGAGGGGAAAGGGGAAGAAGAGAGTGAGCTCGTGTGGACGAAGGGTCTATGTAGGACAACCTTTAGTACCGATTCGTGATACGACCCGGTACTAAAGGTGCTGGAGGGGCCCCGGGCTGACAACATCCTGCCACCAATCACTTTAGTACCGGTTCATGGCACGAACCGGTGCTAAAGGTTCGCGATGAACCGGTACTAATGAGAGCGGCCGGCTAGCCGTTGGAACCGGCACTAATTCACACATTAGTGCTGGCTCAAATTCAAACTGGCACTAATGTGCTTCACATTTGACCCTTTTTCTACTAGTGATATTAGGCGACCGGTGAAAGCCGAGTTGCTAGTCCAGGATGGACATTGACCGGTCGCGATGAACGGAGACAGGTGGCACCATGGCCGATGAGGTATGCGGTGAGATGAGGTCCCTTTGTAGTTCGGCTGATGTATCCATAGTATAGTCCTCGGTACGTGGGGGGTTTCCAGTGCATTCACCTCTAGGGGTGTAAGTGACATATGCCATGTTTACCATTTTTTACTTCGGGAGGAGATTACTTCTGTCCCCCGGTGTTCGGTAGACATGTCTCTTCGTTGTTGCTATCACCGGGCGGTTTCTTCCCCTTGTCTTCGGCATTTACCTTGCCGGCCTGTTTGAGAACCCAACAGCGTCTATTGGTGTGATTAGCTGGCTTGTTGGGGTGGCCATGAATCTGGTAGGGCCTATCCAATATTTTGTCTAAATTTGATGGTCTGTCCCTGTTTGCCGTGAAACGCTTTTTTCGTTGGCCGGGTCTGGGGCCGCTGAATCCAGCATTGACCGTTGTGTCATCTGTTTCCTCATTGTTATTGTGGTGCTTGCTTTTATTGTGTCGTGGCTTTCCTTTGCCATCCCGGACTCGAGAAGTGCCCGGGTCACTGGTACTATTGCTTCTACGAGCGAGCCAACTGTCTTCTCCCATGCAAAAGTGGGTCATCAGGGCCGTAATGGCTGGCATGGATTTTGGTTTTTCCAGACCGAGCTGGCGGGCGAGCCACTCATCCCGGACGCTGTGCTTGAAGGCTGCTAGGGCTTCTGCATCTGGACAGTCTACAATTTGGTTCTTCTTAACTAAGAACCTAGTCCAGAGCTTCCTAGCAGACTCCCCGGGCTGCTGGACAATGTGACTTAAATCATCGGCATTCGGTGGCTGGATATATGTACCTTGGAAGTTGTCAAGGAAAGCCTCTTCCAAGTCCTCCCAGCCACCGATAGAATTTTCCGGCAGACTATTTAGCTAGTGTCGGGCTGGCCCTTTGAGTTTTAAAGGAGGCATTTGATGGGGTGGAGGTCATCTCCATGAGACATATGGATGTGGAGAAGGAAATCTTTGATCTACACCGTGGGACCTGTTGTTCCATCATATGATTCGATATTTACGGGTTTAAACCCTTCTGGGAATTCATGATCCATTACTTCGTTAGTGAAGCAAATGGGGTGTGCGGCACCTCTATACCGGGCCACGATGCGACATGTCTCTGATGGAGTTCGTCTGCGGTTTTCGGCCCGGGCGTGACTGGGTTCGGCATGTCCGGATAGATAGCCGTCGACACGTGTTGAGGTACATCTTTGTGATCCATAGATCGATCTGGTATGCCCCGCTCTGTTGTTCCGATCCTGCCGGAGGTTGTATTTGTGACCATGAGCTGTTTTATCTTTGCCTTTATAATGAGGCGGGGCGAGCTAGTCTTCGTCTTGAGTTGCCGCTTTATCCCGGCCACGTGTTATTCGGTCATCCCCATTACGTGATGATGGTATGGGCTCCAGCGCCTTATCGTCGAACTGAGGTAGTAACTTGTGCTTCAGGTAACTTTTGGCTGGGCGCTTAGGGCCGTATTCTTCGGCTGCTAGGACATCAGTCCATCAATCATTTAGCAGATCTTAATCAGCTTGAAGTTGCAGCTGCTTCTTTTTCAGGCTTCTTGCTATGGCTATTAGCTAGCGCTTGAAGCGCTCCTGCTCGAGAGGTTCCTCAGGCACAATGAAATCCTCATCGCCGAGGCTCTCCTCATCCTCGAAGAGCGGAAGGTAGTTGCTGTCCTCCGAGTCTTCGCGTATGGCCTGTTCATCAGGGCTATCGTGCCCGTCATCCCATTCATTCTATTTGGACGTTGCCCCAACGGGGTCTTCATTGTCTTCGGCATCGTTCGGAGTGTTATTTCTCCGGTGCCTTTTGCATGACATGACTTAGAGTGGCGCTACAGACGCCGCTGTCTGGGCTATGTCTCAGGAGGTTTATCCTCAACTGGATCTTCTTTGTCATCGTTGTTAGGTTTTTTAGGTGTATCCACCATGTATACGTTGTACGAAGAAGTGGCCGTCCAGCATCCGGTAAGCGGCGGGTTTTGGCCGTGCTCCTCCTCTGCATCGTCGTCCATACCATTGATGTCTTCGGAGCCGGAATCGAGCATGTCGGTTAAGTCATCAATAGTGGCTATGAAGTGGGTGGCGGGTGGGGAGTGAAATTCTCCATCATCGGCCCCTAGTTCGAACGGGAATATAGTTCGGTTGCGGGTCCTCTGCCAAGATCAGGTTCTTTAACTAGTTTAGCATGTCGCCCAAAGGCGAGTGCTGGAAGATATCCATGGCGCCGAATTCGAAGATCGATAAACGATCAAGTTCGGTGTCTGTGGGCCAACATGGTTCAGAACTTATGACCGGAGACGAGTCCGAAGTTCCGATGGCATAGGTATCGTGTGAGGTTAAGTGTATGTGCGGCTCCAACACCGGGGAATCTGTGGCCTCCGTGGCGGGGTTGAGCTTCCCATCCTTGGATGGCGCAGTCTGCTCCAGATCCAAGGCTAGAGGGGTTATAGGAGTAATCTCCTGGATGCGGTGCGATGACAGATTTTAGTCATGTTCATCGAAGTGACTATGAGCGGTTGCCGCGGTCTCAAATCCAGCAAAGATCAAATCTCCATAGATTTCCGCAACATAGTTCAAGCTCCCAAATCTGACCTAATAGTCAGGGGCGTAGCTTTCGATCTGCTCCAGATAGCCAAGCAAGTTGGCCCCCAGTGCGAAGCCACCAAGCACGAAGATCTGTCCGGGGAGAAAGGTCTCGCCATGGACAACATCATTGTTGACGATTGAAGGGGCAATCGAACCTTTTGAGGACAGCACAATGGAACTCAATGAAAGCACCAATGTCAGTGTTAAAACTGCCGGATCTCGGGTAGGGGGTCCCGAACTGTGTGTCTAAGTTCGATGGTAACAGGAGAAAGGGGACACGATGTTTACCCAGATTCGGTGCCTCTCTATGGAGGTAATACCCTACGTCCTACTTGATTGATCTTGATGAATATGAGTATTACAAGAGTTGATCTACCACGAGATTGTCGTGGCTAAACCCTAAAGGCCTAGCTCATATGGTTATGATAATGTATATTTATCTCCTTCTGGACTAAGTCCTCCGGTTTATATACACATCGGGAGGATCTAGGGTTACAAAAGGTCGGTTACAAAGAAAGGGATCTAGATATTCGTTCGCCAAGCTTGCCTTCCACGCCAAGGAGAGTCCCATCCGGACACGGGTGCAGTCTTCGGTCTTCATGTTCTTCACAGCCCATCAGTACGGCCCATGGCTAATAGGCCGGACGCCCGAGGACCCCTTAGTCCGGGATTCCCTCACCAACGACTCGAAGGATGGTAGTTATCGTCCGCTCTCCAAGGATGAGGAAAGCCTCGGCAACGAAGATTTCATCGTGCCTAAGGAACCTCTCGAGCAGGAGCGCTTTAAGCCCCAGCTAATAGCCACCGCAAGGACCTTGAAAAAAAAAGCAGTAGCAGCTTCAAGCTGACCAAGATCAGCTCGTCAACAGGTGGACTGATGTTCTAGCAGCCGAAGAATATGGCCTGAGACGCCCAGCCAAGTGTTACCCGAAGCGAAGGTTACTACCTCAGTTCAATGAAGAGGCGCCGAATCCCATACCTCCCTCGCGTAATGCGGGTGATCGACCACTACGAGGTCGGGACAGTGCGGCGGACTGACCACCACGTGGTCGGGATAGAGCGGCAACTCAGGCCAAACAACAACCTGCCCCACCGCCACTTAGAAATAGAGAAAAAACAGTCTTGGGTCATACATATGACCTCCGGCAGACCCTGGATAGTAAAGCAGGATATACCCGATCGATTTACGGATCGCGAGGATGTTCCTCGACTCGTGACAATGGCTACCTATTCGGACGTGAAAAACCTAGTCACGCCCAAGCCGACAACCGCAGACGGACTCCATCGGAGCTACGTTGCGATGCCACCAGATATAGAGGCGCCGCACACCCTCTTTGCTTCACTGATGAAGTAATGGATCACGAATTCCCTGAAGGGTTCAAACCCGTGAATATTGAATCAGATGATGGGACAACTGATCCCGCGGTATGGACCGAGGACTTCATCCTCTATATCCACATGGTCCGCAGAAATGACCTCCACGCTATCAAATACCTCCCACTAAAGCTCAAAGGACCAGCTCGGCACTGGTGAAACAGCCTGCCTGAAAATTCTATCCGCAGCTGGGAGGACTTGGAAGAAGCCTTCCTTGACAACTTCCAAGGTACATATGTCCAGCCACCAGACGCCGATGACTTAAGCCACATAGTTCAACAACCTGGAGAGTCAGCCAAGAAATTCTGGACTAGGTTCTTAACCAAAAAGAACCAGAACGTCGACTGTCCGGATGCCGAAGCCCTAGCATCCTTTAAACATAGCATCCGCTACAAATGGCTCGCCCGCCACCTCAGCCAAGAAAAGCCAAAATCTCTGGCATCCCTTATGGCACTCATGACCCGCTTTTGCACGTGTGAGGATAGTTTGTTGGCTCGTAGCAAAAATACACCCAGTGAGGCAGGCCCCTCCGAGGTGAAAAATGGCAACGACAAGCTCCGACGTAACAGACACAAACGCAAAAGCAACGGTGATAAAGCCGACGACATTACTGTCAATCAGGGACCATCCAGCCTGGACCGCATACTCAATCGCCCAAGCCAGATACATGGCACCCCAGACAAACCAGCCAATCATACTAACAGAGATTGTTGGGTTTTTATACAGGCCGGCAAACTAAACACCAAGAACAGGGAAAAGGGATCACAAAGCGAGGACGACGACGAGGAGCCCCGGCAGCCAAACCCAGGGGGACAGAAGACGTCTCCCCCTCAAGTCAAAACAATGAACATGATATATGCTACAGACATCCCCAAAATGGAGCACAAGCGCGCACTAAGGAACGTCTACGCGATAGAGCTAGTCGCCCCAAAATTCAATCCATGGTCGTCATTCCCAATCACCTTTGATCGTCGGGATCATGCGAATAGTATCCATCATGGCGGTTAAGCCGCACTAGTCCTCGACCCAATCATTGATGGATTTCACCTGACGCGCGTCCTTATGGACGAAGGTAGCAGCCTCAATCTGCTCTATTAGGATACAGTGCGAAAAATGGGCATTAATCCATCATGGATCAAGCCCACAAAGACTACCTTCAAAGGAGTCATACCAGGCGTAGAGGACAGCTGCGCCGTGTCGGTGGGAACGACACCTATGGGATCACAAGAATCCCTACTACGGTTAGCGGGGCGCGGGGTCGTGAGAAGAGCGGATCAAACAGATAGTACACAGTTTGTTTATCCAGGTTCGGGCCGCGAGGATGCGTAAAACCCTACTCCTGCTTTAGTGGATGTATATTCCTATTCTTGAGTAGCTCTGGGGCATTAGGAGCTCCAAAAAGCGGAATCCTCCTCCTGGTCGCCTCGGGCATCCTTTTATAGAAAAAGGGGTTGCCATAGTGGCACGCAGGATGTGGAAAGGGTACAGTGATGCGAGGTTATCCCTCGGATTACATGACAAGGCGCATTGTGTCTTGCTTAGGTCTCCTTGCTTTATCGGGGATGGGGGAGAAACCTGTCTCGTCCGTCGCCACTCCTTCTTGTGTCGACACGCGCCCTGGCCAGCGATGCCTGTGATGTCATGTAGGTAGGCAGGCAGCTGAGGTGGCGCAATGGTGGGTCTTCATGAAGATCTGCATGCCGCCACACAGGTGCCTGCCCAGCTGGTTTGGTCGGCAGCGGCATGCGTACGGTGGTGGAGGTTTAGTCGGCGTGGGCCTGATGGTGGCCCTACGGATGTCGTTTGCAAGGGCCTTTTCGGGGCCCCGACAAGGGTCTTGCCGATGCATCTGCTGTCATACCCGGCAAGGTGCTTGCCGGGGGTCTCGTGGTCTTCCCTAGCTGGTATCTCGCTAAAGGTCATCGTCTTCTTAGTGCGTATCTGATCTTGAATGTCTTCACAAAGATCTGCAAGCCACCACGGGGATGTCTCCCGAATCCTTGCCCCTTGGGGGCAGTGGACTCAAGGGTAATTTGCTCCGTAGGCATGGGGTGAGTCGCCGCGGCAAGGGTCTTGCCGGCGTTGCCAAAGCTGTCTCTCGGCAAGGATCTTGCCGGGGGAGTCCGCTTCGTCCCTTTTGTTCTTCGTGGTCTTGGCCTTGGCGTCGTCCTAGTTCCCTTGAGCTTCGGTCTTACTCTGGCTCACCTCCCTTGCCTTGCTTGGTGTGGTGGTGCCCGTGGCTCAGACTGTCCGTCCACTGTTTTAGGGGTGCAAAAAAGTGTACCCCTCTTTTTGTACACCGACAGGAGCCCCCGGGCCTGGGCCACACATAAGCGCAACGCATTGTTGGGTCAGGCCCAAAAATGGTGCGCGGGTAGGTGGGATGGTTTTTACCACGGTAAGATTCTTCACGCGCTGCGCTTCCCACGACTCGCGCGCGCGGTGCGGCGTGGGGAGGTGGGCGTGACGTGGGCAGCATGCGTGGGGTTGGTCTCTGCACGCATGCGTCACGTCGTAGTAAAGGGGCGGCTCGCGCCTTCCCCATGAACGGAGGGAGGCGTGGAGGCGCGGCCCATTTACTGAATGGGGCTGAGGCGCATTCTTCAAGGCATCCACTCCCCACGATCACGGGGTGGGGAGAGGTCGCCTCACCCGTCCCCTCAGTTCTGCACGTCCGCCACGTGTCTCCCATGCACTTGGGGTGGCAAACGGTGGAGGCGAGAAACCGGGCCGTCGCTGGTTGGGGCGGCGGGTCGGTCCTGGCTCCCTGCGCCTTCCGTATCTCGATTGGCCGAGCGGGGCGGCCGAGCCCCAACCCCGCTCCTTTATAAAGAGCGGGAGGGGGGATGGCGTCCCGCATTCTTTCATCTTCTTCTTCCTTCAGCTTCTGCGCCTCCCTTCCATCCGTCATGGAGAGAGGGAATTCCGGTCCTTCAACGGTGGCGGCGAGGGTCTCCGCTCGACAACACGTCCCTCCTTCTCCTGCGCCTATGGTGGCAGAGCCAGCCGCGAGGGGAAGGGGCAAGGGGCGAGGCCGTGGGCGAGGCCGGGGTGCTCGGGGAAGAGGAGGACGGGGTGGCGCGCCGGCCTCGCCTCCGCCAGCAGCTCCCCCTCCAATGGAGGGCCATGTTGGGGATGACCCTTGTGAGTTCTTAATCAGGCTGCGTCGGCCGCCGCGCCGTCGCCTTCGTCTCCCGACTCCATTTGCGTGGGAGATGGAGCTGGATCCGCCGGAGTCATTGCGGCTGCACATGAGGGGCTACGGGATCAGTGGCATGCGGGTCCGCATCGACTTGTCCGCTCCTCACGTGATGTATCTTCGTCTGGGATGGAAGACGTTTGCTCATATCCACAGCTTGATGCAGGGGCTCACTCTCCATTTTAAGCTGATGGAGGGTGGCCTTCTCTCCGTCAAGGTCTTCAGGCACTTTGGGACTCGTACAAGGTGCTGCGTGGAGAGCTCTTCTAATAGTGAAGACTCCTCCTCGGGCGGGAGTGACAAGGAGGACAGTGGCAGCGATGACGAGGGCGATAGGCGGCAGGATGACGGGTCCAACTAGGTGTCGGGTGCCGCTCCGTGCGGCACCGGCGACCCCATCATTCGTGTCGCCGGCTCCTTGAACTTCTCGGGGTCGTCCCCTTGGGTGGCTGGCGTTGGGAGGTTGCGGAAGAGGAAGAGGGCGGGCGGCAAGGCCGTCAAGTCGGAGTACGCGGGCACCGATGCCTTCGACGAGTAATGATGTCCTGCCGCCTCGTCTTCGAGCTTTGCTTCCGGCGCCGCCATCACCACCCAGCCTTTGGACGGCCACCAAGATGTTCTCCATGTGTCTTCTACCACCCGTAGCTCACCTAGGTGCTCCTTTTGCCCTTCTCGCCTCCTTGACCTGCCTCTTAGGAGAGGGACAAGAAAGGGATTATGGGCACCTTATCTCTTTTTAGTTTGTAAGCCTTCTGGCCTTTATTGAATTTAAAACTTGTAATCCCTTCATTCATGTTTTTCATTCCCTACGGACTGTACCTGAGTGGAATGCTTTTAATGAAAAACGGTTGCTTGTTGGGTCATTTGTTTGCGGGTGGAACCCTCGACAAGGAGTAAATCCTTGATATCTCTAAGATAAACATTTTCTTGACCGGCAATAGGCCTTGCCGTCTCCCCACTTCGCTCGACCTTTATCACGCCTTTGGCGGAGGCAGGGATGAGGCGGGTTCAGGCTCCTTGTTTCATCCTTTCGCTGCCGCAACTACGACCAAACTTGGTCCCAAGAACGAGCCCTAGGGCCTAGAGTTAGGGGAGCACGGTGGCTTAAGGAAAAACGAGGTTTCACATACCTCAAGCCAATGGAATGAATGATAAGGGATGAAGAACTTATCTGAAGCTGCAGCTCCCGGCAACCCTGGTTTGCCGTGGGTGAATCTTTGCTCTTGCAGCCCCCGGCAATACTGGCTTGCCGGGGCCTAGATGCTGGTCTGTTCCTTTTTTTCTCCCCAAGTGGTTTGGCAAGGATATCTGTGTGTCCTGTGAACCAAAGAAGACAAAAGAAAGACAAAGAGACGCACACTCGACCTCTAAGCTAGGGGTTAGTCGCCGCTAAGCACTATCAACCCTAACCAAGGACGAGACTCGACCTAGCATGCATGCTATAACTTAGGGCGCCAGCGCTTCATTTATTTATGCTCAGGGTCTGCGCCTGGCTTTGTACAAAGGGTTACATGCGTCATCGGCAAGGCTCGTACAAAAGGTGGCTTGCCGGGGGGCCCGGCAAGCCGCGCCTCACGGGTAAAACTTGCGAAGATGCTCAATGTTCCAGGAGTTACTCACCGGAATGGCATCTTCGGTCTCCAGGCGGACTGCGCCGGGCCTGGTGACTCGTATTACCCGATAAGGGCCTTCCCACTTTGGCGTCAACTTGTTGGAATTCTTGGCCGATTGAACGCGCCGAAGAACAAGGTCGCCTTCCTCAAAGCTTCGGGCATGAACCTTGCGGCTATGGTAGCGGCGCAAGGCTTGCTGGTAGCGCGCTGCTCTCACAGCCGCCCGAAGACGATCTTCCTCAAGGAGCGTTGCGTCATCTTGCCGCAATTGCTCTTGCTCAAGCTCGTCATAAGCGAGTACTCGAGGTGACCCGTATATGAGTTCCGTGGGGAGAACTGCTTCTGCCCCGTATACCAGGGCAAAGGGTGTCTGGCTGGTGGCTCGATTTGGTGTCGTTCTGATTGACCAAAGAACCGCCGCAATTCATCAATCCAGCGCCTTCCACTCTTGTGCAGTCTGTCAAAGGTCTTTGTCCTCAGGCCTCGCAGTACTTCAGCATTTGCCCTCTCAGCTTGACCATTGCTTCGTGGGTGAGCAACGGAAGCGAAACAGACCTTGCTGCCGAGGTCTTGAATATATTGCATGAAGGTGTGGCTTGTGAACTGCGTGCCGTTGTCGGTGATGACCCTATTGGGTACACCAAAACGGCACACCAGTCCTTTGAAGAACTTGACGGCTGACTGTGCTGTGACCTTCCTCACTGCTTCCACTTCTGGCCACTTTGTGAACTTGTCGATTGCAACGTACAAGTACTCAAAGCCCCCGACAGCGCGGGGGAAAGGGCCCAGTATGTCGAGCCCCCAGACCGAGAAAGGCCAGGAGAGAGGAATGGTTTGAAGGGCTTGAGCTGGCTGATGAAGCTTCTTTGAATGGAACTGACACGCTTCACACCTGGTGACTAGTGTCGTCGCATCCTGGAGGGCGGTGGGCCAGAAGAAGCCTTGCCGAAACGCTTTGCCGGCAAGGGCCCTCGACCCTATGTGGGATCCACATACGCCTCCATGTATCTCCGCCAACAGCCCCAGTCCTTCCTCTCGAGGGATACACTTCAATTTCACACCGTTCGGCCTCTTTCTGTACAGGACGTCATCGACGAACTGGTACATAGTAGAGCGACGGGCTACTTTTTCCGCTTCTTCCTGCTCCTCAGGAAGTTCCCCTGTTTGGAGGAATCGGACGGTATGCTGTGCCCACGCTGGAGCCTGGGGCTCGACGGCGAGGACTAAAGGCATTTCCTCCGCTATAGGAGCGGCTGTCTCCACGGCAAGAGCTTGATGCTCCGTCGGAGCTAGCCGTCCTGTGGCGGGCTCAGTGTCTCCGGCAACATCCTTGCCGGCGGCTTCGGGGAGCTCGGCGGGAAAGTACTTGTCGGGCCCTGATTTTCTCCTCTTGTTCTGCTCTGTTGATGGATCAACGGATGGCTGAGTTAGCCGAAGCACAAAGGTACCTGGTTCCACAGGTAGCTTGAGGGCAGCGCGTTTTGACAGGTAATCGGCGATGTCATTCTCCGCTCGGGGAACGTGTTCTGCCTGTATACCGTCAAAACGCTCTTCCAGCTTTCTCACTTCATCGACGTAGGCCTTCATCAACGGGCTCTGGTAATCCTTGTTGACTTGCTTGACGACAAGTTGCGAGTCGCCCCTGACGACGAGTTTCTTGATTCCGAGGTCCGCCGCGATCCTAAGACCAGCAAGCAGCCCTTCGTACTCAGCCGTATTGTTTGTTGACACCTCCCTGGGGAAGTGCATCTGGATCACGTACTTGAGGTGCTCTCCGGTGGGCGCGACAAGCAGTACGCCAGCCCCGGCGCCCTGTAAGGAGAAAGCTCCATCAAAGTACATGATCCAGTCGCAACTTGCCTCCTTGCCGAGGAGAGCAGTCTCTTGGGCTTCTTCCTCAGGCATCGCTGTCCATTCTGCAACAAACTCCGCCAGGACTCGGCTTTGAATCGTCGAGGTACTCTCAAAGTTGAGGCCAAAGCTGGGCAGTTCCAGTGCCCACTCTACGATTCTTCCCGTTGCGTCTGGATTGTGCAATATCCGTTGCAGAGGGAGGCGAGTGACGACAGTGATTTCGTGCGCCTGGAAGTAGTGACGCAGCTTCCTCGAGGCCATAAGAAGGCCGAAGAGCAGTTTCTGCACACCGGAGTACCTTGATCAAGCCCCGTACAGGAGGGAACTAACAAAGTAGACCGGGTGTTGCATCATTTTATTCTTCGGCGGCATTCCAACTGGCTGTGTTGTCTCTGCATCGGTGGCATCGGGCTCTGTCGCTGCCATTACCTCGTCATCAATTTCTCTTTGCGCCACTAGTGCCGCGCTGACCACCTGGTTCGTTGCCGCCAAGTATAGCATCAATGGTTCCCATGGCCTAGGCGCAACTAGTATTGGCACGGAGGAGGGGTACCTCTTCAAATCTTGCAATGCTGCTTCGGCTTCTGGTGTCCACTCCATCGGGCCCGCCATTTTCAAAATCTTGAAAAAGGGAAGGGCGTGCTCGACGGACTTGGAAATTAACCTGCTCATGGCGGCAACGCAACCAGCAAGCCGACGCACATCCTTGACTCGCTTGGGTGCTTCAATATGCTCTATAGCTTTGATCTTGTCCGAATTGGCCTCTATCCCGCGCTGCGACACAAAGAACCCGAGAAGCTTGCCGGACGGGACGCCGAAGACGCACTTCTCAGGGTTCAGCTTGAGATTGATCTTGTGTAGGTTTGCAAATGTTTCTTGTAAATCCGGTATGAGGGTTGCCCTGTTCTTGGTTTTGACCACTATATCATCCATATAAGCTTCCATATTTCTATGGAGCTGGGGTTCAAAACCAATCTGGACCGCCCTTGCAAACGTTGAACCAGCACTCTTCAACCCGAAAGGCATCCGTATGAAACAATACGTACCACATGGGGTGATGAATGCCGTTTTCTCTTCGTCTTCTCTTGTCATGAAGATCTGGTGGTAGCCGGAGTAGGCATCGAGGAATGACAACAGATCACACCCAGCCATGGAGTCAACAATCTGGTCGATGCGCGGCAACGGGAAGGGGTCTTTGGGACAAGCCTTATTGATATCTGTGTAATCAATACACAGCCTCCACTTCCCATTTGCCTTGCGCACTACCACTGGATTGGCCAACCACGTTGGATGGAGCACTCCTCTTACCAAACCCACTGCTTGTAGTTTCCGGATCTCCTCTGTGATGAACTCTTGTCGTTCCAAGGCTTGCTTTCTGACCTTATGTTTGACGGGCCACGCATGAGGACAGACAACAAGGTGGTGCTCAATCACCTCCCTGGGAACGCCGGGGATGTCGGATGCTTGCCATGCAAACACATCGACATTCGCCCGCAGGAAGGTGACGAGTGCGTCTTCCTATTTGTCGACAAGGGCGGAGCTTTTGGTAAAAGCCCCTCCCCTGCCGTCCTCCTTGACAGAAACCATCTTCGTTCCCGGCGGTGTGGCCCTGGACTTCTTGTTTCTGTCGGCAGAGCTCTCTGGCACATCCTCGACGGGAGCGCTACACTCCGAAGAGGTGCGCTTGCCGGAGTGGGTGCCTGAGGTCTCACCGGTCTTCTTCTTTTTCTTCCCCAGGGCTCCAGCGGCAGGAGCAAGCGCCTTAGCAGTGGCGGCTGCTGCAACTGCTTGTTGGTACAGTTGGTCAGCGCAAATTAGCGCATCCTTCTTGTCTGATGGGACGGTGATTATCGTCACAGGCCCCAGCATCTTCAGGGTGTTGTAGGCGTAATGTCACGCCGCCATGAACTTGGCCAGTGCTGGGCTTCCAAGGATCCCGTTGTAAGGCAAGGGGATCTTGGCAACATCGAACACAATCATTTCTGTCCTATATTTCAGATCACTCCCAAAAGTCACGGGCGACGTGACCTTTCCCTTTGGTTGACTTCTTCCCGGATTGACCCCCTGAAATGTGCCCGTCTCTTCGAGGTCTTCATCAGGAATCTGCAGTTTCTCGATCACGACAGGCAAGATTAAGTTCTGACCGGCCCCGCCATCGACTAGCATCTTTGTCACGTTGAGGTTGCGTATTGTTGGTGAAACCAACAATGGCAAGCACCCGACTGCAGTAGTGCAATCAGGGTGATCCTCAGTGTCAAAAATGATAGGTGTGCTGGACCACTTCAGCGGCCTTTGGGCATCAAACGACGGCTCTGCCGCTGTAATCTCACGCGCCCACTGTTTAAGCTGGCGGCGAGAGGTATGCAGTGAGGTGCCTCCATCGACGCACATGGCCTCTGTAGCTTTCTGAAATTCTTGGTCACCACACTCATCGTCTTCTTCGCGATCATCGTCTTCTGGCTTTTTGTCACGCCCCGAGCGGGCCTATCCTGCTGTTTATCTTTGCCGCGACGGCCCGCCTGGCCGTCACGCTTCTTGCCGGACCCCTCAGCACCATCCTGGACTTTCTCCTTGTCCCACATCTCATACTCATCCCTCTGCTTCTTAGCAAGGAGCTCAACCTGTCGGCAGTTCTAGAGATCACGGCCTTTGGTGCGATGGATCTTGCAATATTGCTTGTTGGAGTTTCCTAGCTTCTCGGCAGCCGCCAACGCCCGGCAGGCGACACATCCGGCAATTTCCTTGGCGTGGTCATCTTCCTTGGTTTTCTTAGCGGAGCCGGCGTTGTCAGATCCCTCGACGGCCAGAACGTCTTTACCTTTGCGCTTCTTGTTGCACCACCGGCCTTTCTTCGCCGGGGCGGCAGTATCCTCATCTCAGGAGTCGGTTTCCACGCCGGCATCTTCGCCGGGGTACTTCCTTCCCTCTTCAGCTCGGGCACATCTGTTAGAAAGAACATAGAGTTCCGCCACATCTTTCACCTTGTTCATTGCCAGCTCTTCGCGCATCTTGCGGTTACGCACGTTCTGATGGAACGCGTTGATGATGGCGATAGGGTGAACATCAGGGTTATTGTACTGTACCCGGTTGAACCTCTGTATATACTTGAGCAGACTCTCGCCTCCCTTCTGGGGAATGACGTGCAGGTCGCTTGCTTGGCCATGGGCTTGGTGACCTCCAGTAAAGGCACCCACAAACTCATGGCACAAATCCGACCAGGAGGAAATAGAGTCTACCGGCAAGTGCATCAACCACGACATGGCATTGGGTTTAAGAGCCAATGGAAAGTAATTCGCAAGCACCTTATCGTCGCGGGATCCGGCAGCTTGCATCACGATGGTGTAGATGCTGAGGAAGTCGGATGGGTGGGTCTTGCCATTGTACTTCTCGCCAACGTCAGGTTTGAAGGTGCGGCGAGTGGGCCACTGGAACTGCCGCAGCTCACGGGTAAAAGCCGGACAGCCTACCTCGTAAGGTAGGCCTCCAGGGCTCTCCGGGGCCGGGTGGTTCGCAGCAGGCCCTGCTCGCCTGTCTGACTGGTGGCGCGCTCCGCGCCGGCGCTCGATAGTGGTTCGAGCGTCTTCATGGGCTCGTTCCTGAAGAACTTGGCATTGGTCACAGTGGGTCCGTGGGTCAGACGACGCTATGGAGATGTCGTCGCCCATGACGTTGCGATGAGCCGGCGTCCGTGGTACCGAATGGGGAAGAGGTGAATGCACCATAGTCGCGGCGCCGCCGGCTTTTCCGCCACTGGTGCGCGGGAGTCCATCGGAGCATCGACCCGGGGGCCCCACCAGACTTGGTTCGTCTTTGTTGGACACCGCAACAAGGCTTCGGACAGTGGCTCTCCATTCGTCGAGTTTCCCCGTAGTGGGAGGAAAGTCGAGGAGCAACTACGCATGTGCTAGGGCCTCTGCTGGCATCGGTGGTAGCGGAACCTGCACGGATCGTGACGCGCTTCGACTTCTTACCACGTCAGAAGGAGCTCTATCACGACCCCGCGGTCGCATGCCGTTTTCACCAGCGCTTCGGCGAGCGGCCAGGTCTTCTACGTCCCGGGAGTGGCACTCGGGGCTCTTCCCGCGGCAACGCCCGGGATCTTCGGTGTGATTACGCCGTTCGTCTCGCGCTTCCTGGGAGGAGCACGCTGTTGGCGCCGGCGTGGGAGTCTTTGACGCCCTTGCGTCTCCTTCGGGTGTGGCAGCGATGACCTTGGAAGGCTCCGCTCCACCCGCGGAGGGCCTGGCTCCGCCTTTGGATTTGGCGATGTGTGGCCCGTTAACAGGTGCACAAACATCGCCACCTCCCAAACTCCGGCTGCTGGGATGGCGTTGGTGTTCGCGAGCAGCGCTCCGGGTGCTTTCTGCGACCGGTCCACTGCTCGCCCGCGCCGGGACGGGCTGTCCGGCTTCCGACTGGCCAACCGCCACCGTCGTCTTCTTCTTGGTAAAGCCGATTCTCAAAACTGCGCCCCTACCTAGCGCGCCAAAGATGTCAGTGGGAACGCACCTATGGTATCACAAGAATCCCTACTACGGTTAGCGGGGCGCGGGGTCGTGAGAAGAGCGGAACAAACAGATAGTACACAGTTTGTTTATCCAGGTTCAGGCCGCGAGGATGCGTAAAACCCTACTCCTGCTTTGGTGGATGTATATTCCTGTTCTTGAGCTAGCTCTGGGCCATTAGGAGCTCCAAAAAGCCGAATCCTCCTCCTGGTCGCCTCGGGCCTCCTTTTATAGAAAAAGGGGTTGCCACAGTGGCACGCAGGATGTGGAAAGGGTACAGTGATGTGAGGTTATCCCTCGCATTACATGACAAGGCGCATTTAATGCGTCTTGCTTAGGTGTCCTTGCTTTATTGGGGACAGGGGAGAAACCTAACTCGTCCATCGCTGCTCCTTCTTGTGTCGACACGCACCCTGGCCAACGATGCCTGTGATGCCATGTAGGTAGGCAGGCAGCTGAGGTGGCGCAGTGGTGGGCCTTCACGAAGATCTGTGAGGGAGTCCTGGATTAGGGGGTGTTCGGGTAGCCGGACTATAACTTCAGCCGGACTCCAGGACTATGAAGATACAAGATTGAAGACTTCGTCCCGTGTCCGGATGGGACTTTCCTTGGCGTGGAAGGAAAGCTTGGCGATGCGGATATTCAAGATCTCCTACCATTGTAACCGACTCCATGTAACCCTAACCCTATCTGGTGTCTATATAAAACGGAGGGTTGTAGTCCGTAGGCAATCGACTCCATATACAACAATCATACCATAGGCTAGCTTCTAGGGTTTAGCCTCCTTGATCTCGTGGTAGATCTACTCTTGTACTACCCATATCATCAATATTAATCAAGCAGGACATAGGGTTTTACCTCCATCAAGAGGGCCCGAACCTGGGTAAAACATCATGTTCCTTGCCTCCTGTTACCATCCGGCCTAGACGCACAGTTCCGGACCCACTACCCAAGATCCACTGGTTTTGACACCGACAATCTGCATGCCGCCACGCAGGTGCCTGCCCAGCTGGTTGGGTCGGCAACTGCATGCGTACGGTGGTGGAGGTTTAGTTGGCGTGGGCCTGATGGTGGCCCTGCGGATGTCCTTGGCAAGGGCCTTGTCGGGGCCCCGACAAGGGTCTTGCCGAGGTGCCTGCTGTCATCCCCGGCAAGGCGCTTGCCGGGGGTCTCGTGGTCTTCTCTGGCTGGTATCTCGCCAAAGGTCGTCGTCTTCTTAGTGGGTATCTGATCTTGAATGTCTTCACAAAGATCTGCATGCCACCACGGGGATGTCTCCCGAATCCTTGCCCCTTGGGGGGCAGTGGACTCAAGGGTAATTTGCTCTGTAGGCGTGGGGCGAGTCGCCGCGGCAAGGGTCTTGCCGGGGTTGCCAAAGCTGTCTCCCAGCAAGGATCTTGCCGGGGGAGTCCGCTTCGTCCCTTTTGTTCTTCGTGGTCTTGGCCTTGGCGTCGTCCTAGTTCCCTTGAGCTTCGGTCTTACCCTGGCTCACCTCCCTTGCCTTGCTTGGCGTGGTGGTGCCCGTGGCTCAGACTGTCCGTGCATAGTTATAGGGGTACAAAAAGTGTACCCCTCTTTTTGTACACCGACACACGGTCTCAATCACACTAGAGGTTGTCTTTGAATCTCTGAACAATTTCCGAAGTGAGGAGTTAATCTTCGACATCGTCCCCTTTCGCAGCGGCTATCACACATTGATCGGACGAACCGCATTTGCTTGATTCGATGCAGTACCACACTATGCTTATCTCAAGCACAAGATGCCTGGTCCACACTATGCTTACCCGCCAGTTTTGACACTGATATTGGTGCTTTCATTGAGAGTTCCTCTGTGCCATCACAATCAGGAAGGATGCCTCCTCCCGTCTTTAAAGACCGCGCCGTTGCTAAGGGAGCCTTGGCTGTCGGCCGAACCCTCCAGCTAGGTGGTTTCCTCATGACCGCCTGTTCGGCTGTTGCACCGACGGTGACCTCTCGGGTCATCAAAAGAAACCTACACGTTAGCTCGGAGCTCGTCGAGCAGCTAGATCCAATGGAGCTCTCTTCCGTAAACAAGCTCTTGGATCGCATCGCCGCCCTGGGGGTCGCTAGGGATTACGACCAGGTTTTGCTTAAACCCGATCTAAGAGAAATTAACTCTCCCCAAGTCACCCACCACGTTGCCGTGGTAGAGACGCAGTGCGGCGACCCTTCATCTATTTTAAGGACTAGCTACGTCTGAATTCCCGACCCCTCCAAGCCGGATACCCGCAGAGGGGGAGATGTAACTCAAGACCTGAGCTTAGGATCAGCCAATGGGCCAGATTCACTGGACAACATCCAAGAATCCGAACTTCAGAGTTCGGAAACTCTTCGGCCTCTGAATCTTGGATTCGGTGAGGTTTCAGATTCAACGACACCCGCCCACCCGATCATAAGCAATCTCTCCCAAATCAGGTAGAGGCCCGGGGAAACAGTACATCATTACTGGGCCAGATTCCTCCTGGTTATGAACAGGATAAAGGATTGCCGCGAGGAAGATGCAATCTCAATTTTCTGCAGTAATTGCACGGACAAGGGAATCCTTAACACCGTAAGTCATCATGATATCACACGCTCCGCTGACTTGGCGTCCATAGTACAAAAATACTGTGCGATGGAAAGCGCCTGGAAAACCGAAATAAATTTTTGGGATAATCCGGCCTTGAATAGTAATCCCGTCCGAACTAAGAGGGTGCATTATCACAGGACACCTGGGATAAACACCAAAAAGCCAAAACCCTCTACAGGGCATGGAACCGTACTGGAAAGATGGCTCGATGGACCCTATAGAATTCACAGTACAGAGGACGCCACACCAACTCACAGCCTTAGAGCATGTTGGATACTCCGGCAGGTGGCCAAAATCGGCAAGGACCTCTTAATTCCGGAGGCTGCAGAAAGCCATTCCAAGGACACCAGTACCGTTCTCACAGTCTACGAGACTTTCGCATCAAACAATGTGCGAAAAAGAACACTCCGCAGCCTCGCCGAAGTCTATCAAGTTGCAACAATAAATCCATGGAGCGACACTGCCATTACCTTCAACGCAAGTGATGAACCTAGATTCCGAACAGCCCGAGCACTAGCCGCATTGGTCCTCAGTCCCATAGTGGACGGCTTTCGCCTCACCAAGGTGCTCATGGATGGAGGCAGTGGACTGAACCTCATTTATGAGGAAACCCTTCAAAAATAGAAATAGACTGGAACCGCGTCGAGCGAAGCAGCACAACCTTTAGAGGAATAATCCCCAGTCGGGAAGCGCGCTGCACAGGAAAAATCACACTAGATGTGGTGTTCGGCACGCCGGATAATTACAGGTCCGAAGAAGTCACGTTTCAGGTGGCCCCGTTTAAGAGCGGATATCACGCTTTACTAGGGCGGAAAGCATTCACAATCTTCCAAGCAATACCCCATTACGGGTACATGAAGCTTAAGATGCCCGGGCCCAATGGAATTATCACTCTAGCTAGTGATCCGGACATAGCACTCTGTGCCGAAAACAAGACAGCCGCATTAGCCCTTGAGGCGCTATCCGAAGCCTTAGCGGCCAAGGAACTGACTGCGCTGCGCTCCACGGTTAACAGGGATGATGTGATACTCCATAAGAGATCCAAATCCCCGTCCTTCAACCCAGCTGACGAAATAGTCAAATTCCAGGTCCATCCAACGGACCCCAATAAAACAGCTTCCATCGGGGCACGACTGACCCCTGATGCAGACGCCACACTGCGAGAGTTCCTATGAGAGAACTGGGACATCTTTGCCTGGCACCCTTCAGACATGCCAGGGATCCCACGCAGGCTGGCCGAACACAGCTTAAATATCCTAAAAGGATTTAAACCTATCAAACAAGCCCTTCGGCGTTTTTCCGAACCCACGAGACAGGCTATGGGAGAGGAGCTAGCCAAGCTATTAGAGGCCGGATTGATTAGAGACATAAAACATCCGGACTGGCTAGCAAACCTAGTGATGGTACCAAAGAAGAACAAATCCTAGCGCCTGTGTGTCGATTTTAAAGACCTTAACAAGGCTTGCCCAAAGGATCCCTTCCCCCTCCCCCGTATCAATCAAATTATTGATGCCACCACAGGACACGATTTGTTGTGTTTCCTCGACGCATACTCCGGTTACCATCAAATCAAGATGGCAGAATCAGACCAAGCTGCAACAGCATTCATCACACCATACGGCCCATTCTGCTTCAACACAATGCCCTTCGGGCTGAAAAACGCCGGCGCAACATATCAGCGCATGATCCAGACATGTCTAGCAAACCAGATCGGCAAAACAGTGGAGGCGTATGTGGATGATGTGGTCGTCAAATCAAGACATGTTGAATCCCTAGTAAATGACTTGATTCTTACATTCGATAACCTCCGAAAATATGACATCAAGCTCAACCAAGAAAAATGCGTCTTCGGCATTCCAGCCGGAAAGCTCTTGGGCTTCATTGTATCCGGTAGAGGAATTGAAGCAAACCCAGCCAAGATCCGAGCTTTGTCACAATTGGATGTCCCAAAGGACCTTAAACAAATACAAAAATTAACCGGATGCGTGGAGGCTTTAGGCCGCTTCATCTCCCGCTTGGGAGAAAAGGCACTACCCCTTTATCGCCTCCTTCGGCGCACCGAACACTTTGAGTGGACGGATGCCGCCACGGCTGGACTTGATGAAATAAAAGCCATATTGGCAACAAACCCAGTCTTGGCCGCGCCAAACACCGGCGAACCAATGTTATTGTACATTGCAGCAACAGATCAAGTTGTCAGCACAGTGCTTGTTGTCGAGCGGGAAACAGATGGACACAAATTCCCCCTTCAAAGGCCGGTCTACTACAGATCCACTGTCCTCACTCCATGCAAATCACGGTACCCGCATTATCAAAAGATTGCATACGCGGTATTCATGGCATCCCGGAAGCTACGACACTACTTTCAAGAGTGTTCCATAACAGTAGCCTTGGAAGTACCACTCAACGATATTATCAACAACCGCGATGCAACGGGTCGGATTGCAAAATGGGCCATCGAGCTTCTCCCGTTCGATATAACCTATAAGCCACGGCGAGCTATTAAACCGCAAGTTTTGGCCGACTTCGTCGCAGAATGGACGGAGGCCGAGCTCCCTAAAGAGTACGACACATGTTCAAACTGGATTATGCATTTCGACGGCTCCAAAATGTTGGCCGGACTGGGGGCTGGCCTCGTCCTGACGTCCCCCACAGGAGACACAGTCCAATATGTGCTCCAGATCATGTACACGGATTCCAACAATGCAGCCGAATATGAGGCCCTCCTACATGGTCTCCGAATAGAAGTATCCATGGGTATCTAGCGCCTAGAGGTACACGGGGATTCAATCCTCGTGATATCCCAAATAAATGGAGACTTCGACGCCAAGGACCCAAAAATGGCAGCTTACCGCAACGCCGTCCAAAAAATATCAGCTCGGTTCGAAGGGCTGGAGTTTCACCATATAGACCAAGAAAACAATCAAGTAGCGGACGTCCTGGCACGCATCGGAGCAAAACACGATGCAGTCCCCCCCAACATCTTTTTGGAAAGATTGTTCAAGCCATCAGTAGCATGGGTGGGGGAACCCGCAAATAACAGCCCGGACCCAGCCGCACCACTCGACGCCGAACAATCTGACACAATTGGAGGCTCTGCCAACGAAATTACACCTTCAGCCCACGTAATAATGGCGGTTATCGCCCCATGGACAGAACCATTCCTAGCCTACCTTACTAGGCAGGAACTCCCGGAGGACCAAAACGAGGCCCGCTGCATAATGCGGCGATCTAAAGCCTATAGAGTCCATGAGGGAGAGCTTTATAAGAAAAGCACTACCGGAGTCCTTCAAAGGTGCATCTCTGAAGAGGAAGGGCGAACCTTCTGGCTGAAATTCATGCCAGACTCGGCGGTCACCACGCCGCTGCTCGGTCCCTTGTTAGCAAGGCTTTCCGTACAGGCTTTTATTGGCCGACGGCCCGGGCAGACACTCAGGACCTAGTCCAACGATGCGCTGGTTGCCAACTTTTTGCCAACCAAAGCCATATGCCACCCACCGCACTCCAAACTATACCCATCACCTGGCCTTTTGCGGTCTGGGGGCTTGACATGGTCGGACCCCTTAAAGGTGGGACCGATAGAAAAAAAACTTACTGGTCATGGTGGATAAATTCACCAAATGGATAGAAGCCAAGCCTGTTAAAACGGCCGAATCCGGACCTGTGATAGACTTCATATCCGGGGTTGTACACCGTTATGGCGTCCCCCACAACATCATAACCGATAACGGTACAAACTTTACCGCCGACGAGGTAAAACTCTGGTGCAAAAACATGGGCATCAAGCTCGATTATGCTTCTGTCTATCACCCACAAACCAACGGCCAGGTCGAACGTGCAAATGGTCTTATCATGAGCGGCATTAAACCCAGACTGGTGCGGTCCCTCAAGGAATCTAACACGCACTGGGTAGAGGAGCTCGACTCCATGCTATGGGGGTTGCAGACCACGCCAAATCGCACCACCGGATACACACCATTTTTATGGTGTACGGCGCAGAGGCAGTTCTGCCCTGCGACATAATTCATGACTCACCTAGAGTGTGCATGTACGAAGAAAGAGAAGACGTGCTCAATCGGCAGGACAACTTGGACGCCTTGGAGGAGGAACGTGACGTGGCAAAAGCCCGTTCCACATTTTATAAACAACAGGCCCGAAGATATCAAAGCAGAGAAGTACGGGCCAAAAATTACAATGTTGGCGAACTAGTTCTACGCCTGCCGGATAAGAAAAAGGACAAACTCAAGCCCAAGTGGGAAGGTCCATTTATAATCGACCAAGTCCTGACTGGTGGGGAGTACCGCCTGCGAGATGCGTCGGACAACCGACTCGAGCCGAACCCGTGGAACGCCACCTTATCTGGTGACGCGCCACTCGCGCTCATTAAACCTGGGGGCTTCTTTAACAGAAGCTTATTTATACGGGCTTCACGCCCAACACATGCGTCAAACTTCCGCATGTACCTTTTTCTTCACCATTATATGCATCAATATGACTTAAGATTTGGACAAGCTGGGTTGCCTTGCTCCTGTGCTTACCCCTACGTTCCCGATTGTTTGGCTAGGCGGTAAAGGGAGCACCTCTGCGATTGTTACTGCTGGGTCAACCGGAAGTGTACCTCAGACTGGGTGAAGCCGAAAGCTAGCGTGCTTAAGGGAAGTGTCAGATCCCGAGGTTGAAGCGAAAAGGTCGGCAACGACAAACGATCTACAGTCCGGCTAGAAGGCATTACACATGTCAATTCAAAATTACACAGTCATTCTGACTGATTGTATTCCTCTTCTATACCATCTAACAGGCTGTCTAATTTACAGTCCTACTGGGAATACTTCACGGCCAACTCTACTTGGCCGTATACTAAGCTAACAGGGATCTCCTTCCCGTTAGGCCCCACTGGTCCAACCTCGGCCATGTGGTTTGGGTCAGACTTCATAAAACGGGTCTTCACCATGGCCCAGGCCTTCCTAGCGCCTTGTCGGCAGGCCGATAACTTCCACAACCGGAAGTGCCATCGAGCTCCCTTCAGCTTCTCCGCAAGCTCTCCAAGGCCCTCGGGCATGGAGTGGGCAGGCCATCAGGCTTGGGCAATACCCCGCATCGCCTTCCGAATTCGCTCGTGCAGTTGCAAGAGTTCGGGAAGAAGGTCACCCATAGAACCGGGCATCTCCTCTGTAGGACGACCTGTGAGCATACCTACAGACATTACTCTGTTAGTCGACTTCCTCGCCGAACTCTTTTTTCAAAGTTCGCTCAAGCACTTACTAAAAAGGCCGCGTCGAAGCCGCTGATTTTCCTTCGTGGAGTCCGATAGCTGTTCACGAACATCTTTAAGTTTGACGTCCATCTTGGTGTTGGCATCCTGAAGATCATTCTTCTCTCGCCTCACCTTTGTCAATGTACTCTCACCGGCCTTTAGCCGGCGTAAGAGTTGTTGCTTGTCCGGATCGAGTCCGGCGCCATATGCAATATGATTTGTCAGATTTGCACCCACACCGCACAATACTAATCTTTCGAAGTGTATCTTACCTGAGGGGGTCTCTTTGGGCTCCCCTGCTGCGGCAAGTGCGGCCTCTAGTTGGGCCTTGCACTTTTCCAGCTCCTGGGACAGTACGGTATTCTTCTCTGAAAGAACCTGCATATTAAATGATCCTTAAATCAGTTGCTCTAACTGCTTCATGTCTCGGGGGCTACTGGCATATATATATTTAACCAAAATTTTCTTACCCGTATGTCTTTTACATACTGCTCCGTGGCTCTGGCTAAACCATTTTTAGCGGCACGGAGGTACGCATCTCCCGAATTAAAGGCATCTAAAGCCTCTTGGGAGAAACAAGCGTCGCGTAGAATTGTCCGGCGATGCCTGTGGTTCATGGCACTCTCCACTTCAGAATTTGTGGCAGACAGCCTGTCCGCATTCTCTGTCGGAGGAGCGTCCGGTGCGCGCCTTGTGCTCGCCTCCGCTTCCTAGCCAGACGTTGGAGCCTAGCTGGTGGAGGCGCGATTGGCAACCTCTCCGGATGTAGTCCGGCGAGGTCTCTTCGTTCTGAAGATAGCGGGGACATTAATATGCCCTGACAGAGTAACTCCAGGGAAACAAAGGGTGCACTATACCTTTGCGCCGGCATCTCAGTCCGGAGTGCATTCCTTTTTGTCACACGAGGCCCTGAGGCCCCTCGTTGGCTAGCCGCTGCAGGTTCGGCCTCCTGCCTCGGAAATTTCCCGTGCAAAACACGGTTGTCGTCAGAAACACTAGAATACGTGAGAGTGGAATCTCTCTCAAGGGAATGAGACTCCGATTTCTGTCACCTGGGAGGCTGGGATTAACCCTGGGTAATCAGCCATGATGGCTACCAAGGTATTGTCCTTGCTTAGCTGATGGAACACCCCATCGATAAGCTCCACCGATATGTCCGGATCCTCTTCGAAGTCTGGATCGAGGGACCGTTCTGGGTCCTCGGGCTGTGGAGGGCGGCTGCTTATATCCTTTGCCTCCTGCCGCAGTTCCTGACTGAAGTCATTAGACTACATATCTAACCGTGGGAGTATAAAACAAACGGGCAAGCGCAATTGTTCACTTACCCAACTTGGAGGATCGTACATAGTAAATCCGGCCTGCGGGTTGAAGCGGAGGAATTCCTCCTTTTCTCCCTTGTACAAAGAGGATAAGATCTTTACTAGAGCGGCAGCTGAGGCTGGCCCCTTACGACCGTAACGTGTGGCGTCATCCTCCCCATTGAAATCCCACATGGGGTGGCCTCTATATTGAAGCGGCTGCACCCCCCGCATAATGCATGCGGCCATGACTCCAATCATGGTTAGTACGAAATGAGCCAACAGTCTTATCCGGCCCATCAGGTAAAGGACGTCTCTGTCGCTTTCTCTCTGAGAGCTCCGCGGACGCCAACTCAAGCGTTTCTTCAATGGAGAACTGTTGAACTCAGGGAGACCGACCCGGATAGGGTGCGGTAGAGGGACGTCATCTATGTAAAACCATTCCGAAGGCCAGTCCTCGGATGCCTTCTTTGGGGTTCCGGATAGGTATCCGGTCCCGACGATGCGCCATACTTCGGCTCCGCCCACTTGGTATATGGACCCCTCTTGAGAACGGGGCACCAGGCAGAATAACCTCTTCCACAGCGCGAAATGAGCCTCAACGCCTAAAAATAGCTCGCAAAGGGCGAAGAAACCCGCAATATGCAATATGGAGGCGGGCGTGAGATTGTACAGCTGGAGGCCATAGAACTCCAGAAGCCCGCGGAGAAATGGATGAATTGGAAATCCGAGTCCCCTTATTAGATAGGGGACGAGGCACACCCACTCTCCTTTAGAAGGATTGGGGGTGCTCTCCACTTGTTTTCCGCCATTGTAGGTGGCGAGACCGGCTCGGACTGGGACCATGTATGCCTAAGGGAGAAGTCCCTTGGCCTGAAGCGACACTAACTCGCTATGCGGGATGGTGCAACTCTCCCAGTCCCCGGGTTTGGGACCGGAGGGGTGAGGGGAGGAGCTGCGACGGCTGGTCATGTTGGAATGGACCTTTGCTGGAAGCTCTTCGATGATAACTCGCGGAAAGGAGAAGCTGTGGTTTGGACCTAAATCCCCATCCCGTTAAATAGGCGGCTCGTTTATACGGCTAGGGGTGCGGATGTAAAAACGCCCTGGCTTTTCGCATTCGTTTGACACATGGAAGATGGCCATTATGGGGCGTGGAAGCCGAGGAGCACTACATTACAAAAATCGGACATTATTCCAACAGGTACACAAGATTTGGAGAAGAACCCGCCTTGCAATGCCGAACATTCTGCGCGCCGGACTCGTCGTCATTGAAGCCTGGTTCGAGGGCTACTAAGGGAGTCCTGGATTAGGGGGTGTTCGGGTAGCCGGACTATACCTTCAGCCGGACTCCAGGACTATGAAGATACAAGATTGAAGACTTCGTCCCGTGTCCGGATGGGACTTTTCTTGGCGTGGAAGGCAAGCTTGGCGATGCGGATATTCAAGATCTCCTACCATTGTAACCGACTATATGTAACCCTAACCCTATCCGGTGTCTATATAAACCGGAGGGTTGTAGTCCATAGGCAATCGACTCCATATACAACAATCATACCATAGGCTAGCTTCTAGGGTTTAGCCTCCTTGATCTCGTGGTAGATCTACTCTTGTACTACCCATATCATCAATATTAATCAAGCAGGACATAGGGTTTTACCTCCATCAAGAGGGCCCGAACCTGGGTAAAATATTGTGTTCCCTGCCTCCTGTTACCATCCGGCCTAAACGCACAGTTCGGGACCCACTACCCAAGATCCGCCGGTTTTGACACCGACAATCTGCATGCCGCCACGCAGGTGCCTGCCCCACTGGTTTTGTCGGCAACTGCATGCGTACGGTGGTGGAGGTTTAGTCGGCGTGGGCCTGATGGTGGCCCTGCGGATGTCCTTGGCAAGGGCCTTGCCGGGTCCCCGGCAAGGGTCTTGCCTAGGCGCCTGCTGTCATCCCCGGCAAGGCGCTTGCCGGGGGTCTCGTGGTCTTCCCTGGCTGGTATCTCGCCAAAGGTCATCATCTTCTTAGTGCGTATCTGATCTTGAATGTCTTCACAAAGAACTGCATGCCACCACGGGGATGTCTCCCGAATCCTTGCCTCTTGGGGGCAGTGGACTCAAGGATAATTTGCTCTGTAGGCGTGGGGCGAGTCGCCGCGGCAAGGGTCTTGCCGGGGTTGCCAAAGCTGTCTCCCGGCAAGGATCTTGCCGGGGGAGTCCGCTTCGTCCCTTTTGTTCTTCGTGGTCTTGGCCTTGGCGTCATCCTAGTTCCCTTGAGCTTCGGTCTTACCCTGGCTCACCTCCCTTGCCTTGCTTGGTGTGGTGGTGCCCGTGGCTCAGACTTTCCGTGCACAGTTATAGGGGTACAAAAAAGTGTACCCCTCTTTTTGTACACCGTCACACGGTCTTAATCACACTAGAGGTTGTCTTTGAATCTCCGAACAATTTCCAAAGTGAGGAGTTAATCTTCGACATCGTCCCCTTTCGCAGCGGCTATCACGCACTGATCGGACGCACCGCATTTGCTTGATTCGATGTAGTACCACACTATGCTTATCTCAAGCACAAGATGCCTGGTCCACACGGCGTCATAACGGTGAATGGTAATATGGAACGCTCCCTCTGCACAGAAGAGCACACAGCTACCTTAGTAGCAGAAGTACAAATCAACCTTCTCAAGCAGAACCTTAATTCGGCTGCTGAGCGCACGGACACCGTTAAGAGGGTCCGAACTGCCCTGCAGCAGGACAACTCGGCTCGTCAAGAGCTCGACTAGAAATCTGGCCTCCATCTCAGTCCCAATCAAGTGGTGGCATTCATGCTGCGCGTACATAACTACACACTCAAAATTCCACGGGCATCGACGGAGGCATAGCTAGCTTGTGATCCACGGTACGGCTCAACCGACACCGGATACACACATACCTTCACTTTTATTCGTTTCCTTTTCAGGTTTCAATCCGGCAGGCCCCATCTGCTGGCCTGATCACCAGTCCTCTTGAAGGATAAACACACCAAGACGGCGAGAAACCAGACGTATGGTGGATTTTCAAGGTGGTTTCGTTAACAATCACTCTACCTATTTTCCAGGACCCACATGCAGCTCTCCTTTGGTTTTTGGTAGGTTAAATAGCCTGTTGCTTATCGCACTACTTGTATCAATGCGCCTCGACATATTAATCAAATTACAATGAAAATAGTTCGCAGCCCGAGCTTTAGGGCCCTACCTTATTATCTTGGCACCCTCTCTATTTTCCTTTCTTTTTTTCTTTCTTTTTCCCCTCCTGGTGGTAACCTTATCAGATAGCACCCATACACTTTGGTACGTTTCATATTTGCCAGGGGCTTCATAGCACCCCGTACTACGACAACAAAAGTCTGAACACTTTTTATAGTATACTAGTAAAAATGCCCGTGCGTTGCAACGGGATGATATCACAAACTCTAACCCAATATGCACGGCTCAAAATCCCCACATATTCAAATCATCCATTACGAGATGACACCTATTTTAAAAATGTAGTAGTTAGTTTGAAGTTATTCAGTCAGACACTGACTTGTTAATTTAGAACATAACAAGCATTACATTACATACCCACTTGGTTTTATCATACAAGGTAGAAGGAACTTGAATACATTCATTCAATGATCGCGTCTTTCGCACAATGATCCGCAACAATGTGGGACCCCTCCAAGACATCACCAAAGTATCACTCGGGTGTGCGGTGCTCCTTGCCCTCAGGTGGCCCCTCGGTCGCTAACTGGATGGCGTCCATCTTCGCCCACCGGACCTTGACATAGGAGAGGGCCAGACGCGCGCCCTCGATGCAAATGGACCGCTTGACGATGTCCAGCCGAGGACAGACATCTACTAGCCGTTTCACAAGGCCGAAGTAACTGCCAGGTATAGCTTTAGCTAGCCACAACCGGATTATTAAATCCTTCATGGACAGTTCGGCCACCCTATGGAGCTCACCAGCTGTTTTAGGTGATTGCTGAAGGGCACCGGATGTTCTGGCACAAGATATTGCGACCAGAACAGCTTCTCCGTGGAGCTCCCTTCTTCGGCTCGGAAGAACTCCGCGACATCGGTCACACTGCGTGTTAGCTCAGCAAAAGCCCCTGGAGAACTCCGAATTTGGGTTAGTAAAAGATATTTCCTCTTCAAATTCTTTCTTTGCATATTGAATGCCTTACCCGTTGCGATCTTCCAGGCCTCCTGGATCTCCAGTAGGCGCTCTGGGCCTCACTCTAGGCCGTCTCCGCACTCTGACGAGCCTTGTCGAGTTCGGCCTCTTGAGCCGACGCATTGTTCTCCAAGGTCTCGCACTTCCTCACCGCGTCCTGGAGCTCATGTTGGACCTCGTTCACCCGGGCCTTGAGCTTCTTACGGGTGGCCTGCTCCTTGGCAGCCTTCCCCTCGGCTTCTGCCAGGGCCTTTCTCAGGGCCTCGACCTCGGTCGTCGCTCCTATACATATCATGACACTTTGGTCAATGCACATCATTTTACCTTTTTCGAACATATAACAAGTTATTACATACCTTGTTTTTCTTGCAGCTGCCTCCTCACCCGGCCGAGCTCCTCCTCGGCCTCCTCCAGTCTCTGCTTCAGTCCAGAGACTTCAGCACTATGCGAGGCTGTGGCCAACATCGACGCCTGCGTATTCATTTTAGAAATTTTTTGTTACTTTTCTGCAATAAGGGATTGATCCTCTGTCCGGCTTTTTCTTTCCAAACACCGGACAGTGTCTCATGGGCTACTGTCTATATTGGGATTTTCTTATTTCACGTTGCTTACCTCAAAACCTTTCAGCAAGCTGCTGCAGACTTCGGTTAGTCTTCTCTTGGCAGACTGAACCCTTTCAATTTTGTGCCCATAAGAACACGGTGCTCATCCACAATGGAAGCGCCTCACAGTGCTTCCATCAGATATCCGGTGCCCCTGGTTGGGCAGGGGTCACCGGCGGAATAGACATACCCGGTTCTTTCGAAGAAGGTTGCATGCCGGATTCTGGAGCCGTATCGGTCTCCGGAATCGAGTCCGGTTGAGGGTCGAACTGAATACGGCCCTCCTCACCAGTCTCCATGGGGGTTGGTGTTGGAAATATGCCCTAGAGGCAATAATAAAAGCATTATTATTATATTTCCTTGTTCATGATAATTGTCTTTATTCATGTTATAATTGTGTTATCCGGAAATCGTAATACATGTGTGAATAATAGACACCAACATGTCCCTAGTAAGCCTCTAGTTGACTAGCTCGTTGATCAACAAATAGTTATGGTTTCCTGACTATGGACATTGGATGTCATTGATAACGAGATCACATCATTAGGAGAATGATGTGATGGACAAGACCCAATCCTAAACATAGCATAAGATCGTATAGTTCGTTTGCTAGAGTTTTCCAATGTCAAGTATCTTTTCCTTAGACCATGAGATCGTGTAACCCCGGATACTATAGGAGTGCTTTGGGTGTACCAAACGTCACAACGTAACTGGGTGACTATAAAGGTATACTACGGGCATCTCCGAAAGTGTCTGTTGGGTTGACACGGATCAAGACTGGGATTTGTCACTCCGTATGACGGAGAGGTATCGCTGGGCCCACTCGGTAATGCATCATCATAATGAGCTCAAAGTGACCAAGTGTCTGGTCACGGGATCATGCATTATGGTACGATTAAAGTGACTTGCCGGTAACGAGATTGAACGAGGTATTGGGATACCGACGATCGAATCTCGGGCAAGTAACATACCGATTGACAAAGTGAATTGCATACGAGGTTGCTTGAATCCTCGACATCGTGGTTCATCCGATGAGATTATCGTGGAGTATGTGGGAGCCAACATGGGTATCCAGATCCGGCTGTTGGTTATTGACCGGAGAGTCGTCTCAGTCATGTCTGCATGTCTCCCGAACCCGTAGGGTCTACACACTTAAGGTTCGGTGACGCTAGGGTTGTAGGGATATGTATATGCAGTAACCCGAATGTTGTTCGGAGTCCCGGATGAGATCCCGGACGTCACGAGGAGTTCCGGAATGGTTCGGAGGTAAAGAATTATATATAGGAAGTGCTGTTTCGGGCATCGGGACAAGTTTCGGGGTCACCGGTATTGTACCGGGACCACCGGAAGGGTCCCGGGGGTCTACCGGGTGGGGCCACCTGTCCCGGGGGGCCACATGGGCTGTAGGGGGTGCGCCTTGGCCTACATGGGCCAAGGGCACCAGCCCCAAGAGGCCCATGCGCCTAGGGTTTAAGGGAGGGAAGAGTCCTAGGAGGGGAAGGCACCTCCTAGGTGCCTTGGGGAGGAGGGATTCCTCCCCTTGGCCGCACCCCCCTAGGAGATTAGATCTCCTAGGGCCGGCGCCCCCCCTTTGGCACTCCTATATATAGTGGGGGAGATGGAGGAATTCTTACCTTGACCTTTGGTGCCTCCCTCTCCCTCTCCAACACCTCCTCCTCCATAGTGCTTGGCGAAGCCCTGCCGGAGTATTGCAGCTCCATCACCACCACGCCGTCCTGCTGCTGCTGGAGCCATCTCCCTCAACCTCTCCTTCCCCCTTGCTGGATCAAGAAGGAGGAGACGTGGTTGTTCCGTACGTGTGTTGAACGCGGAGGTGCCATCCGTTCGGTGCTAGGATCTTCGGTGATTCGAATCACGTCGAGTACGACTCCCTCATCCCCGTTCTTTGAACGCTTCCGCTCGCGATCTACAAGGTACGTAGATGCATCTAATTACTCGTTGCTAGATGAACTCCTAGCTGGATCTTGGTGAAACCGTAGGAAATTTTTTGTTTTCAGCAACGTTCACCAACAGTTGGCTCCCCCAGGTGTCCGGTGACGGGGGTTTCGCCTTCTGGCGCCTCCTGAGCCTCTCCCGGCCTGGAAAGGTCCTTCAGGACAGCACCTCCGCATCGTCCTTGGCCTTGGGGGACTGAGCGGCCTGCGGTGACTCGCTGGCCATCGCCTTTGAATCCAACGAACCTCGTGACGAGGATCGCTGGGAGCTGTCATGGGCCGGACTTCAATAGCATAACCAATCATGTCAATACAACGAAGATGAGAGGCTTGATTTATGGGCTTGTATGAGTCCTAGCACTTATGATGCGGCCCGAGGTTTAATTCGGGGCCATCTCTCCGGACTATTATCGACGTCCCACGTGGAGTTATCCGCAAGGGAGCCTGTCGGAGTCCTGGATTAGGGAGTCTTCGGACAGCCGGACTATCTCCATTGGCCGGACTGTTAGACTATGAAGATACAGGATTGAAGACTTCGTCGCGTGTCCGGATGGGACTCTACTTGGCGTGGAAGGCAAGCTAGGCAATACGGTTATGTGTATCTCCTCTTTTGTAACCGACCTTGTGTAACCCTAACCTCTCCGGTGTCTATATAAACCGGAGGATTTTAGTCCGTAGGACAACATACAATCATACCATAGGCTAGCTTCTAGGGTTTAGCCTCTCCGATCTCGTGGTAGATCTACTCTTGTACTACCCATATCATTAATATTAATCAAGCAGGACGTAGGATTTTACCTCCATCAAGAGGGCCCGAACCTGGGTAAAACATTGTGTCCCCTGCCTTCTGTTACCATCCTCTTTAGACGCATAGTTCGGAACCCCCTACCCGAGATCCGCCGGTTTTGACACCGACATTGGTGCCTTCATTAAGAGTTCCTCTGTGTCATCGCCGTTAGGCCTGATGGCTCCTACTATCATCGATAGCGACGCAGTCCGGGGTGAGAGTTTTCTCCCCGGACAGATCTTCGTGTTCGGCGGCTTTCACTGCGGGCCAATTCGCTTGGCCATCTGGAGCAGACTGAAAATTACGCCCCTGGCCACCAGGTCAAGTTTGGAAGCTTAAACTACATGGCTGATGTCCGTGGAGACTTGATCTTCGACGGATTCGATCCTCTGCCTTGTGCGTCACGCGGTCACGATGAGTAGGATATAGCTCTACCATCGGACAGTGTTCAGGAGATCGCACATGCAGCCGCTCCGACCCTCAATTCGGAGCCAGTTGCGCCGTCCATGGACAGGTGGATGGACCCCTCCATGGAGGCCATACCCGCAGCGGCAATCGAGCCAAACATCGACCTTACCTTGCACGAGAGCCGTGTTGTTAAACTGCCGGATCCTTCTCCAGCCACGGACTCCGAGCCGCCTGCGCCCGTTCCTATCGAATACGATTGGGCGCCGATCATGGAGTTTACCTCCGCGGATATTTTTCAGCACTCGCCCTTTGGCGACATACTGAACTCATTAAGGCCACTCTCCTTGTCAGGAGAATCCTGGCCGAACTATGTCCGGCAGGACTGGGATGCGGACGATGAAGAAATTCGTGGCCCACTCACCACCCACTTAGTAGCCACTGTCGATGACTTAACCGACATGCTCGACTTCTACTCTGAAGACATCGACGGTATGGACGACGATGCGCGAGACAAAGAGGAACCATTGCACCCAGTAGGGGTGGAAAGTGGTAGCGGATAATCCAAAATATCCGATATTCATATTCGAGAAAATGCCTATTCGTATCCGAAACATCCGCATCCGAACCAAAATGGAAATGGAAATTGTCTGTATCCGAATTTATTAAACAAATACAAAATAAAATATGGTAGGAGATTTTGACACAAATATGGATATGGAAGTGGATATATCCGTATCTGAAGAAGATTATGGGAGGTATTTTTTTAAATTCTAGGCCCAATATTCCAATTATCCAACATAAAAGCCAAATAAGTGGTTAAATTTTACTCTTTATATGATTAAACTTATAAATTATTATGCATTACAATAGTATTTATTCATAAACCTATTTATCATTCACTTATTGTATGTCGCAAGATGATTATTTTAGGTCACGTAGCTATCGACTAATTTACTTAAGCAACATGTTGATATTATTCGTATCCGTTCCAAATCAAGAAAATATCCGATACGTATCCGTATTCGAGTAATATCCGAGCCACATCCGTATCCGAGAACATCCGTATTCGGATTCGTATTCATTTTCAAAATATGAAAATGGAAGTGGTAAGAGCACTATCCGATCCACATCCGATCTGTTTCCACCCCTAGCCCCCAGGGCACTAGACGCCCACTTCACCACATGACGTATACATGGTGGACACACCAAAGGAAAACGATGACGAGGAACGGAAGGACGCAACGAAGGGTTGTTCCCTCGAGAAATAGGCAAAACGGCGGTGTAAGCGCCGCCCCAAATCCTGCCTCGGCAGAAACAACGATCATACAGACCCAGCGTTAGAGCAGGGGGAACCATTGCTGGACCACGGCAACACGGAGAATCAAGCTGAACAACCTGACTCTGTCAAAGATCATAGTCCAGATGACGTCACACCGGACAGACACTCGGAGCAACGGAATGCCCATCAAAGGCTTGTTGCCACCGTGAGGAGTCTAAAAAAACAGAAGCAAAGGCTCAAAGCTACGCAAGACACACTCCAAATCAGATGGAACAAAGTACTCAACACAGAAACGAAGTACGGTGGTAATCGCCCTACTAAGAGCTACCCAAAGCGGAAGTTGCTACCTGAATTCGATGAGGAGGCCTTAGATCCCCCACAACCAAAAATCAAAACAGCCATCTAGCCGGATAGGCGACCTCACGGCCAACATAAAGTGGCAAACAACACCGCACATAAGCCAATACGCGATCCACGCGAGGACTCGCATCAAAAGGACGACACAACCAGATCCATCTATGGACCACGTAAGCGCTCCAGCATACAACACAACACAACAAATATCCGAAGAACACGGTACACCCGGATATAGGGGTGCCGCACACCCCCTATGTTTCACCGATGAGGTGCTGGATCATGAATTTCTAGAGGGATTCAAACCCGTAAATATAGAGGCATACGACGGAACAACAGACCCTGGTGTCTGGATTGAGGATTATATCCTCCATATCCATATGGCTGGAGGAGATGACCTCCACGCCATTAAGTATTTACCCCTCAAACTCAAAGGGCCAGCTCGGCACTGGCTTAAGAGCCTCCCCAAATGTTCCATTGGAAGCTGGGAAGAGCTCGAAGATGCTTTTCGGGAAAATTTTCAGGGGACTTATGCCCGACCTCCGGACGCGGACGATTTGAGTCATATAACTCAACAGCACGGAGAGTCAGCCTGAAAGCTTTGGAACATGTTTCTTACTAAAAGAACCAAATAGTCGACTGTCTGGACGCCGAAGCCTTGGCAGCGTTTAAGCATAGCGTCCGTGACGAATGGCTTGCCAAACACCTCGACCAAGAAAAGCCAAGAACAATGACAGCATTAACAAGCCTCATGACCCGCTTTTGTGTGGGCGAGGATAGCTGGCTAGCCAAATGCAGCATCAGCGATCCTAGTACATCCGAAGCTAGAGATGGAAACAGGAAATCACGGTGCAACAACAATAACAAACACCGGAATAAAGAAGACACCACGAAGAGCACGACAGTAAACGCCGGATTCAAAAGCTCTCGGCCAAGTCAGCAAAAGCCGCCCTCTAAAGGTGCCAGAGACGAACTGTCCATCCTAAACAAAATTCTGGACCAAGTATGTCAGATCCATAGCACCCCTGGTAAACCCGCTAATAACACCCACAGAGAATGTTGGGTCTTCAAGCAGTCCGGCAAGCTCAACACCGTCCACAAGGGGGAGGATACACCAAGCGAAGACGAGGATGAGCCTCCCAAGCAAGACATTGGGGAACAAAAGAAGTTTCCACCAGAAGTCAAAACAGTCAACGTGTTACACGTGATCAAGGGAAGAAACAAAGCGGCACTCCCAGAAAAATATGCCCAAAGGCCTATCACCGCGAAGTCCTGCCACTGGTCGTCTCAACCGATCACTTTCGACTATTGTGATTACTCAGCAAGTATCCGGCGTGCAGGATGGGCTGCCCTAGTATTAGACCCAATAATTGACGGATACCACTTTACATGAGTCCTGATGGACGATGGCAACAGTTTAAACCTGATATACCAGGATACAATCCGCGAAATGGGGATAGATCCAACAAAAATTTGCCATAGCAACACTACCTTTAAAGGAGTAACGCCAGGCCCAGGGGCTCACTGCACGGGCTCCCTGCTACTAGAGGTTATATCCGGCTTCCCCGATAACTTCGGTAGCGAACATTTAACCTTCCACATTGCTCCATTCCAACGTGGCTATCAAGCAATACTTGGACGCGAAGCTTTTGCTCGCTTTAATGCAATACCGCATTACGCTTCCCTCACACTCAAGATGCCTGGTCCACATGGCATCATTACAGTGAATGGAAATATTGAGTGCTATTTGTGCGCCGAAGAGAGTGCGACTGCCTTGGCAGCCGCACACTAAAAACATCCTCACCAACTAAAGCATTTGATAGGTCGTCAAGACCACGGACATGGTTAGACGAGTCCGGCGCAGCTATATGTAATTCATACCGGATTGATGGCCACACCCCTATTACAAATACAAGGGGCTCAACACGTGCAGACAAGTGGCATTTTTACTCATCTTTAATTATACATGGTTTCTTTAAGAACTACCTTTCTGCACGACAACTTTTCACCTAAGTTCCTCCCTTTTACAGATGACCATCGTGCTACACCCGTCCAGGATACGGCACAACGGAGACACAGATGCAGACATGCAGCAGAAACCCGCTCCAAGGATTCTTTTTAGATTAAGACCCTGCGTAAACCTTTTTTACTGTCTCTTGTTGATACACATCCCTCGGATTCTCAAATACAATTGAGAAGGATGCTGACGTCTTGGCATGTGGCCACGTCAGAATAAACGCCCATACCTGGACACAAGGGGCTTCTTACAAAGGGCACTATTTAGGCCCAGTTTATACCATAAAGACCGAATACCTTAGGGAGTGTTCGGTGTCGCGAGTTTGGCCTTATATGCATCAGCTCTGAATCATGTCTTTGGTCAAATGTTGGGTTTGCCCGGCTCCTGTGTTTTGGTGCCTTACGTTCGGTTCTATCGGCTAAGGCAGCACCAGGAGAACTACTGTGATTGTGCCCTGGTTCGCCCGGACGAGCACCTTAGTAGAGAAAGCCGAAAACTGACTATCATGATATAGCGCGAGACTGGTCAACCACTCAATGACCTATCGGAATGTTAGAATTCCTCCACTTTAACGAAGGGCCGTTTCTCGGCCAGGCATATACGCACACCGAGTTTGGGAGAGTGCGGAGCCACCAGGGGCTATATAGTAGCCCCACCGTCAAACTCCTATGGCTAAGTGAAAGTGTTAAAGCATCATAGTCCGGTTGCCTCCTTCGCTGCGCTATCACCTCCTTAATAGGACCAAGACGATGGGTTAAGTGTGAACACGTGTTTTCTGCGAACACCTCCGCATTATATGCGTGGGGGTTGAAGCCGACGACTGCAATCTTTCAGGTTATATACATATATACATAAACGGCCGCACAGGAGGCATCATATTACTTTCCGGCAAAAGTATAAATACAGCCTTACTACATTTCATAAAAACATTGTGCTTACAATGGGAATACATGTCACTCAAACATAATATTCTTTGAGCACTGGGACTCTACCAAACGGGCACCCTCAAGAACCTCTTCAAAATAGTGCTCGGTAGCTACTCGGCCTATGGCCGAACCTTGCGCCGCCACAGTGGTACCATCCATCTCCGCCCAGTATGCCTTGACACGGGCAAAGGCCATCCGCGAGCCTTCTATGCACGCCGACCTCTTCATCGCATTGATGCGCGGCACCGCACCAAGGAACTGATGCACTAAGCTGAAATAGCTGTTCGGCTTCGGCTTGTCCGAGCATAAATGATCTACGACGGACCTCATGGCAAGTCCGAACAACCTATTAAGTTCGGCCCATTCGGCAAGTTGATCAGTCAAGGGAAGCGGACGCTCTAGAATGTTAAATTGCGACCAGTACGGCAAACCTGTCTTGGAAATCACGTTGTTAGACAACGGTGAACCTTCGAACTATGAAGAAGCGATGGCGGGCCCGGATTCCGACAAATGGCTGGAAGCCATGAAATCCGAGATAGGATCCATGTATGAAAACGAAGTATGGACTTTGGCTGACTTGCCCGATGATCGGCGAGCCATAGAAAATAAATGGATCTTTAAGAAGACAGACGCGGATGGTAATGTAACCATCTATAAAGCTCGGCTTGTCGCTAAGGGTTATCGACAAGTTCAAGGGGTTGACTACGATGAGACTTTTTCACCCGTAGCGAAGCTGAAGTCCGTCCGAATCATGTTAGCAATTTCCGCATTCTATGATTATGAGATATGGCAAATGGACGTCAAAACGGCATTCCTTAATGGTTTCCTTAAGGAAGAATTGTATATGATGCAGCCGGAAGGTTTTGTGGATCCTAAGAATGCTGACAAGGTGTGCAAGCTCCAATGCTCGATTTATGGGATGGTGCAAGCATCTCGGAGTTGGAACATTCGTTTTGATGAGATGATCAAAGCGTTTGGGTTTACGCAGACTTATGGAGAAGCCTGCATTTACAAGAAAGTGAGTGGGAGCTCTGTAGCATTTCTCATATTGTATGTGGATGACATACTGTTGATGGGAAATGATATAGAATTCTTGGAAAGCATAAAGGCCTACTTGAACAAGTGTTTTTCAATGAAGGATCTTGGAGAAGCTGCTTATATATTAGGCATCAAGATCTATAGAGATAAATCAAGATGCCTCATTGGTGTTTCACAGAGTACGTACCTTGAAAAGATATTGAAGAAGTTCGAAATGGATCAGTTAAGGAAGGGGTTCTTGCCTGTATTGCAAGGTATGAGATTGATCACGGCTCAATGCCCGACCACGGAAGAAGATAGAGAAAAGATGAGTGTCATCCCCTATGCCTCGGCCATAGGGTCTATCATGTATGCTATGCTGTGTACCAGACCTGATGTAAACCTTGCCGTAAGTTTGGAACGAATGTACCGAAGTAATCCCGGCATGGAACACTGGACAGCGGTCAAGAATATCCTGAAGTACCTGAAGAGGACTAAGGATATGTTTCTCGTTTATGGAGGTGACGAAGAGCTCGTCGTAAAGGGTTACGTTGATGCTAGCTTCGACACAGATCTGGATGACTCTAAGTCACAAACCGGATACGTGTATATTTTGAATGGTGGGGCAGTAAGCTGGTGCAGTTGCAAGCAAAGCGTTGTGGCGGGATCTACATGTGAAGCGGAGTACATGGCAGCCTCGGAGGCAACACAAGAGGCAATCTGGGTGAAGGAGTTCATTACCGACCCAGGAGTCATACCCAATGCGTTGGGCCCGATGACTCTCTTGTGTGACAACACTTGAGCTATTGCCCTTGCCAAGGAGCCCAGGTTTCACAGGAAGACCAGGCATATCAAGTGTCGCTTCAACTCCATTCGTGAAAGTGTTCAAAATGGAGACATAGATATTTGTAAAGTACATACGGACCTGAATGTGGCAGATCCGTTGACTAAACCTCTCCCTAGAGCAAAACATGATCAACACCAGAACTGCATGGGTGTTCGATTCATCACAATGTAACTAGACTATTAACTCTAGTGCAAGTGGGAGACTGTTGGAAATATGCCCTAGAGGCAATAATAATTGTCTATTGTTCATGCTATAATTGTGTTATCCGGAAATCGTAATACATGTGTGAATACATAGACCGCAACACGTCCATAGTGAGCCTCTAGTTGACTAGCTCGTTGATCAAAAGATAGTCATGGTTTCCTGACTAGGGACATTGGATGTCATTGATAACGGGACCACATCATTAGGAGAATGATGTGATGGACAAGACCCAATCCTAAGCATAGCTCAAAGATCGTGTAGTTCGTTTGCTATAGCTTTTCCGAATGTCAAGTATCATTTCCTTAGACCATGATATTGTGCAACTCCCAGATACTGTAGGAGTGCTTTGGGTGTGCCAAACGTCACAACGTAACTGGGTGACTATAAAGGTACACTACAGGTATCTCCGAAAGTGTCTGTTGGGATGGCACGAATCGAGACTGGGATTTGTCACTCCGTATGACGAAGAGGTATCTCTGGGCCCACTCGGTAATGCATCATCATAATGAGCTCAATGTGACCAAGTGGTTGATCACGTGATCATGCATTATAACACGAGTAAAGTGACTTGATGGTAATGAGATTGAATGAGGTATTGGGATACCGACGATCGAGTCTCGGGCAAGTAACGTACCGATTGACAAAGGGAATTGTATACGGATTGATTGAATCCTCTACATCGTGGTTCATCCGATGAGATCATCGAGGAGCATGTGGGAGACAACATGGGTATCCAGATCCCGCTGTTGGTTATTGATCGGAGAGTCGTCTCGGTCATGTCTGCGTGTCTCCCGAACCCGTAGGGTCTACACACTTAAGGTTCGGGGACGCTAGGGATGTTGAGATATTAGTATACGGTAACCCGAAAGTTGTTCCGAGTCCCGGATGAGATCCCGTACGTCATGAGGTGTTCCGGAATGGTCCGGAGGAGAAGATTTATATATAGGAAGTCAAGTTTCGGCCATCGGGAAAGTTTTGGGGGTAATCGGCATTGTACCGGGACCACCGGAAGGGTCCCGGGGGTCCACCTGGTGGGGCCACCTATCCCGGAGGTCCCCATGGGCTGAAGTGGGAGGGGAAGCAGCCCCTAGTGGGCTGGTGCGCCCCCTTGGGCCTCCCCCTGCGCCTAGGGTTGGAAACCCTAGGGGTGGGGGGCGCCCCACTTGGCTTGGGGGGCAAGCCACCCCTTGGCTGCCGCCCCCCCCCTTGGAGATTGGATCTCCCAGAGCCAGCGCCCCCCCTAGGGACCCTATACATAGTGGGGGAGAGGGAGGCCAGCCTCACCCTAGCCCCTGGCGCATCCCTCTCCCTCCAGTGACACTCCTCCCTCTCCCTGAGCTTGGCGAAGCCTAGCCGAGATCACCGTTGCTTCCACCATCACGCCGTCGTGCTACTGGATCTTCATCAACCTCTCCTTCCCGCTTGCTGGATCAAGTTGGAGGAGACCTCTTCCCAACCGTACATGTGTTGAACGCAGAGGTGCCGTTCATTCGGCGCTAGGTCATCGGTGATTTGGATCACGACGAGTACGACTCCATCAACCCCGTTCTCTTGAACGCTTCCGCGTGCGATCTAAAAGGGTATGTAGATGCACTCCCCTCTCCCTCGTTGCTAGATGACTCCATAGATTGATCTTGGTGATGCGTAGAAAATTTTAAAATTCTGCTACATTCCCCACCAGCTTCTGCTTTGGCAGGGTTTGATCCGGCACACCAGCATCACCTGGATTACGTCGACGAGCTTGATGTCTTTATCCACCATGCTTTGAATGCACTTTTTCAGCGCTATCAGCTCGTCTGACGAAGACCAATACGGGCTCTTCTCAACCCAGGAGGTGAGTCGCATTGGAGCGCCGAAGTTGAATTTGGCAGCCGCGGCCCAGGTGGCATTGCGGGGTTCTGTGATGTAGAACCACCGTTTCTTCCTTTCCTTTGACAGTCTCCACGAAAGTGCCTTTTGGCCAGGAGATATTGGTCAGCTTGATCACCATGGCGCCTCCGCACTCCGCGTGCTGGCCATCCACCACCTTCGGCTTCATGTTCAAGACTTTGAGCTACAGCCCAAAGTGGGGTTAGATGCAGAGGAAGGCCTCACACGCGACGATGAAAGCCGAAATGTTGAGGAAAGAGTTCGCGGATAGATCATGGAAGTCTAGCCCGTAATAGAACATCATCCCGCGGACGAAGGGGTGGAGTGGAAACCCTAGCCCGTGGAGGAAATGAGGTATGAATAATACCCTCTCGTTGGGCTTCGGTGTGTGGACGATTTGCCCTTTGGCTGGAAAACGGTGGGCGATTTCCTTCGCCAGATACCCGGCCGCCCGAAGCTCAGTAATGTCCTTCTCCTTAACGGAGGAGGCCATCCACTTTCCTTGACCTCCGGATCCGGACATGGTGAAGGGCTAGCTCAAGTGGGAAAAGATGGGAACTTGGGCGCTGGAGCTCGAGAATGGAAGGATAGAGAGGAAGATAAGGCATGGGTCAAGAAAGGGGATTCTTATCTCCTTATAAAGGCAATGAATATTGAGCGCCTCCCCACTCACCTTAAAACTCGCCTATTCTCAAGGGCTATGTAAACGGCATGGTTGGGTTACCGACGCCCATATTGATGAGAATCCTGCAATAAGGGGACACGATCTCTGCTTTGACAAGACGTGTCAATGGCAATCGCGTCTCGAAACATGGAGCGACAGACGAAAAACTGTTCGAAATTATGACCGGGCGGACGTGATGTCATGTTGTAAAAAGTTGTCAGCGGATTAGACTCGTGGAATATTATATTCCCTTTGCGGTTGTGTGTGGTGTGTGTGTTACAGGTCCGAACACGTTCAATACGTCCGAAGACTATCTTGGAGTTCGGAAGGAGGAACCCGCCTTGCAATGCCGAAGACAGATCTACGCGCCGGATATCTTGTCTTTGAAGCTAGGTTCAGGCGCTACTGAGGGAGTCCTGGACTAAGGGGTCCTCGGGCGTCCATCCTGTTAACCATGGGCTGAACTGATGGGCTGTGAAGATACGAAGAAAGAAGAGTGCACCCGTGTCCGGATGGGACTCTCCTTGGCGTGGAAGGCAAGCTTGGCGACCAAATATGTAGATTCATTTCTTTGTAACCGACCTTGTATTACCCTAGATCCTCCGGTGTCTATATAAACCGAAGGACTTAGTCCGGAGGAGGGAGAGATTCACAATCATAGTGATACATGCTCGGCTTTTAGGGTTTAGCCATCTCGATCTCATGGTAGATCACCTCTTGTAATATTCATAATCATCAAGATCAATCAAGCAGGAAGTAGGGTATTACCTCCATAGAGAGGGCCCGAACCTGGGTAAACATCGTGTCCCCTGCCTCCTATTACCATGGACCTCAGACGCATAGGTTTTGACACCGACACTGGCCACATGCTATATATGGCACTCTGGTGGCAAAATGGGTTAAATCCATCTGAAGCTAAGCTAAGTCTAATGTCTCTCGGGTCAGCAGGAAACTTTTTGTGTTTCTGATTGAAGTTTTCCACTCACTATCATGAGATGGATGGCTCATTACATTCTAATATCTGTACTCTTGGTTCGTAGAATGCCCCAGTACATCCTCTCTTGTTTCAGCATCACGAAACAACCTCTGCAATCTTGGTGTAATTGGAAAATGTCTTAGGACATTATGAGGAATCCTCTTCACAACATCGCCATCTTTTCCATCTTGATGATTTGCATTTCGGACATTCACTTAAGTTGGCATAATCCTTGCGGAATAGAACACAATTATTCTTACAAACATGGATCATATCATATCCAATTCCAACTACACGAAGGAAATTCTTCATTCTACTGTAGGTGTGTGGCAGTTCAAAGTCATCTGGGAAATCTTTGCGAAAAGCAGCCAACATCGCATCGAATGATTTGTTGGTCTTCCGCTCGGATGTCTTCACCTAAAGAAAGGTGACCATAGCTGAGAATACTAACAGCTTATTTCCTGGGGTGACGGCCACGTTGCATTGTTCCAACACGCGGGCCCACCATTTTTCTTCTGCAGGTGAAAGTTCATGAAATGCACAAGAATTTTGTAGCATTGTTTCAATGCTGGTCAAACTCACTGGCTCCGCCACCACCACCTCCTCCTCCTCTTCCACCTGAGCATCAGGCAGATCAAGATGGTGATCTACTGCTTCTACGTAGTCAGTAACATTGACATTCACAGCTTCACCATGATGAACCCACCTAGTATATGTGACCGACATCCCATACAAGTGTAGATGATTTTGCACAGTTCACTCGGGTCTTGTAACTAAATTCATACAACTGCTAGACGGGCAGAGCACATCTGATTTTGGACCACCCTACTCAGCTCTGATAAAGTTCATGAAGTTTTCAACCCCCTCGACATATGCAGCGGAGAATATTTGACCAGAAGTTATCCAAGTTATGTCCATCTGTTAGACATACAAATTATTTCTTCTACTAGATATTACAAGAAAAACATATATGCTTTTTGATGAAGTCTAGAAAAAAATACATAGGTCGATGTCTAATGCTAGGGCAAGATATTTGAACGAGCAGATCTAAGTAACCAAATATATTTAAAGCTAATTCAGCAAACATATTTGAGTGCTAGATTATGGCAGGCTGTTTCGGCAGTCAATGAGGCCGAGCACACAGCCATCGAACTATCGAAGGCCATCGCAGGAACAAACACTACTAGAAAAAGGGCTATAGATGGGATTGACACTAATGGCGCACCAGAGAAGTGGTGCGCCATTAGTATGTACTAATGGCGCACCACCTTCTGATGCGCCATTAGAGTTGAAACTACTAATGGCGCACCTGGCACACGGTGCGCCATTAGTATCAAAAAAAAATTTTGAACTAGTGCGCCTGTCCAAACATACTAATGGCGCATCCATAGGTAATGCACCATTACTAGTTGTAACTAGTAATGGCGCACCTGCCAGAGAGTGCGCCACTAATATTGTTTTTTTTATTATTTTTTTATTCCTTTTTTTGCAAAACTACTAATGTGCTTATGGCGCACCGAGGGGTGGTGCGCCATTAGTATTGTGCGCCCTACTTCGTACCGATCCCCTCTCTCTCCGTCGCCCTCGCCCGCGATCCCCTTCCCCGATCTCCTCTCCCGACGCCACCGTCACCCCGCCCCGACACCACCGTCGCCCCGCCGCCCTCGACGCCACCGTCGCCCCGCCGCCCCAGTGCCGCCCCGACACCACCGTCGCCCCGCCGCCCTCGACGCCGCCCCGACACCACCGTCGCCCCACCGCCCTCGACGCCGCCCCGACACCACCGTCGCCCCGCCGCCCCGACACCACCGTCCGTCGCCCCGCCGCCCCGAACCAGGGAGCGGAAGCGCGGCCTCCGCCGTCGTAGCAGAAGCAGCGATCCCCATCGCTAGCAGCCCAAGAAAGGTTCCCCTCCCCTCCCTCCCTCCCTCCCTCCCCTACGCCTCCTCACGAGTGGCTCTACGGATCGGTGATCTTTATCGTTTCGTTTTTGTGCTGGATCGATTTAGTTGCTGTGATTGATTTCGTTGATAGTTTAGTTCCCGATATCTCTAGTCCGGTAGCTACTCTTTGGATCTCAAGTAAGCCTCGTGTTCTTGCTTGCAGAATCGTTGACATATACTATATGCTGGTCCTTGCTCAAGATTTGTATAGAGGAGGAATTGAAACATACTGTGTTTAAATAAAACATGATATAGTTGGAGCCAGAGCCCTATATGGACCTTACTGGTTCTTGCTGAAGATTTATTGTACTTTCTACTAACGGTATAACTTTTGTGATATGTATTGTTATGTTGGTAAAATAGACAACCTAGATTTACACGCAGGATCTCTAATCCAGAGAGGAGGGAGTATAAGATAGCAAATTTACTTGCAATAAAACAGGGGTTGTTAATTGTAGTTTTGTTTTCGTCTGCAATTGCATATACGGACATTTATTTAATTACCACAAGATCTAAACCAGGATAAGAGCAAAGAGTAATCAGATCTGAACTGAAACTAGCTAGGAGCAGAGCACATTTGTGTAGAAGCAGAGTGCATGAAATATGGGGCTTTTCTGGATGCTGCTGTTCTTGGTAGGATGAACAAGTGGCACCTTGTAGGGTCTTGATTGGTTATGTTGCAAACTGAATATGTAGCTGCTAGGACCCAGTTTCCAATCTAGTCTGTAGTAGTGACATGCTAGTTTAGCACATACTGCTTGTAGTGGGTAGTAGTGGAATGCTATTTTAGATGGTCTATTACTATGTAGGACCTTAATTGGTGGAGTCTCAACGCTGAACTGGGGTAGTAGTTAGGAGTCAATTTCTTTAATCCTAGTGTAGCTGCTCTATTAATACTTGTCTGTAGGTTCTTAATTGTTGGTGTCTCAAAAACTGAATATGTTTTCATAGCATAACTTGAGGGATAGTTTGTTTAGTAAAGTGCGAATTTAGCTATCCCTTACTATATAGATGATTGATCTTTGTTGAAAAATATGTGGATGATTGATAGTACGCTTCCTGTTTCTGCACACAGTGCACTCTGTTATGAACTATATGTATGCTGCACTTTCTTCGTCCGAGTGCATCGATGTAGACGTTTTCCTGCTTGTTGTTGGGAGTGAAAATAAGAACCTCTTCTCCCTGGTTAGCAGTAAATACTGCATGCGCAATGCCTGCTGTTTTCTATTCTGAAATTTATGAATGTCAGTGGATCAACATCTATGTGCCATAAATTGCATTTTCCCTTTTTGCTTGTTGAGGAAACATATTTTCCATTTACTTGTTTGGCTCATGTTGTTCTTGCTAGGTAAGAAAATGGTACCATGTAGGCTCCTGATTGCTGGTATCTGAAAACTGAATTTGTAGCAGTCAGAACTCAGTTTCCAATGTGTTGAAGCAGAGCACATTTGTGTTGAAGCAGAGTGCATGAAAGATAAACTGGGTCCTAGCAGCTACATATTCAGTTTGCAACTTTACTTCCCATCTTAAGGCAAGCCCCATTTTTACTATTCTTTGTTAGCAGAGCTGCTTGTTTCAAAGTTAAATGAGCACATAGATGACAAAAAAAAGTTCAGATTGTATAGCGATGCCGGTGTATGTCATGTACAAGGGTAAGGTTCCCGGAGTCTACGATGACTGGGAGGAGTGTCGGAGACAGGTTCACCGATTCAGCGGTAACAGTTACAAAGGGTACACCACTAGGGCCGAGGCCGAATCTAGATACGCCCGCTATCTAGCGGGAGAGGGGAGGGAGCGTTGGAGGAACCGGATGAAGACGAGTTTCATCGTGATGATGCTCATCGTGATGACCGCAGCTCTCTTCTATGTGATGGTAGTTTAGATGATTGATATCGACTTGTAATGTGAAGACAAACTCGCTACTCGCGGTCTCGAGACTTGTAATATAATGTTCTATCATTGTTCGGTCTTTTCAATTCGGAGACTAATATGATGAATTGTATTCGGAGAATAATATGATGAATTGTATTCAAAGACTAATTTTCTATTGTATTCGATGAATCTGTTATTGATGTGTGCTGTCTATATTTTGTCAAATTATACATTTTGTAACATGTGCAAAAAACAGAAAAAAAATTTAAAAAAAACCTAATATTCATACTAATGGCGCATCACATGACAGTGCGCCATTAGTATGACAAAGCATACTAATGGCGCATCACTGGACAGTGCGCCATTAGTATGCCTCGGTTACTAATGGCGCATCCCTTCGTCGTGCGCCATTAGTATGTCAAAGCACCTGGGTATACATGGCCCTGGGAGGCATACTAATGGCGCACCGTGGCCTATATTAATGGCGCACCAGTGGTGCGCCATTAGTAAAAATTACTAATGGCGTGCTAGTAATGGCGCACCAGTGATGCGCCATTAATGACCAAATTAGGTGCGCCATTAGTAGCGGTTTTTCTAGTAGTGAAAGATCGAGTATAAAACGGTGTAGAGCTATTTCACCTAACATATTGGCTACTAGACCATGGCAATCTACGTCACAATAAATATATGGCAGGATATTTTAGCAACTAATCGGACTTGACATGTCGTCTCAGCTAAGCAGATTGAGTGCAGAACAGGGCAAGGAAGCTTCTTAAGCAGAGCATATTGACTGTAAACTAGTTCGGCAAACAGTGAGATTAACAGCGTCTATCAGCTAACATTCAGCACTACACCGACATGCACGGAGCCTCAGTCTAGAATGTGCGTACCGTGGAAGAAGCTGACCGCCGTGCGTCTGTAACACCCCAGTATTTAAGCTACAGTAACCACTCACCAATGGTGTCATGTCATCGCAATTAGTTTTCGAAACCTCACTTTGTTCCAAACCGAATTCAATTTCAATTTAAAATAGTTATATTAATATTTTTTCTAGCAGAAAAATAAAAATATTCATTGTGTTGCAAATATTCACTAAGAAATTGTCAGGTAGAAATCAACATTTTTATAGAAAGCTTAAATGCCCTAAAAAATTAAAGCAGAGGCCAAAGCAATATTTTAAATTACAAAAATTCCAAACTATTTTAAAATGCCAGGCAAATCAGTTTAGGGCAGTGACTAAAATTGCATTGTGAATATTGGGCCAGGTCTCATACTTAATAAAAGTCATTTACTATAAAAAATAAATGAATAATTAAAACAGTAAACAAAATAAACAGACCTAAAGCCTATTATGCATATGGGCTTTTAGGTGACACAGTGACTCGTGGCCTAGCCAACAAGAGGTCAAAGCAACGAATATCTCTCTCCCTCGCTCACTCTGCAAGGTTTGTGCGGAACCCATTCTACCGCCGCCATCATCGCATTGATCCCGCGGCCAACAGCCACTCCGCGCTGAACGGAGACGTCCAGAGGAACTGCGGTGCTCCCCTTCTTCATCTACGCAAAAGAACTCGAGTGGGGGACCAACACGGCGCTGGATCGGCACCGTCTCCTACTTCCGGTCGTTGTCATTCGCGGCGTCGATCTGCTCTCCCTCGACCCCTCCGACTTCATGAAGCCCTCCATGACCTTCGTTGTGAGTTGCGCCTCCGATTCCCCCTCATTCCCGCTCCGTTTTGCCTCCATAACCTGCCCCCTCGATTCATTGTCGTAGTCGCCGTCCCCGAGCTTGTGCGAGCTCCAGCGTACGCGTACGCGTATGTGCGTGCTTGCTGCCGCTGCCCTCTGTCTCTGCTAGCTGTTGCTGCTCCTCACACTTCTGCTCCTCTTGTCGCGGCTGCCGCTTGTTGTTACTACCGCTTGGTGCTGCGCCGCTTGCTGCTGCTCTCTGCTAAGCCGACTGCTACTGCTGCTGACCGCCTGGCTGTGCCGTGCCCCACGGCCGCGCGTGCCCTGCCTAGGCGGAGGCGTGGCTGCCCGCGCCGTCGCTGCTGCTGGCCGCGCGCCAGGCTTGCCTGCTGAAGCTGGCTGCGCCCGTGGCCGCACCTCTGGTGGTGCCCGTGCGTGCACGGCTGCCCATTCGTGGCCTATCCACAACCACCCGGGCCTCCCTCTTGTTAATTATTAGGCCTAGCTAATTAGTGTTAGTGGTAACACCCCAACAAGTACTCTATGACAAAGTGGCCTCATGTACTTTAATTTAGTTTAGATATCTTTATCAGCAGATGTGACACTTACATAGGGCCCCTCTACTATTTAAACTATTTTATTTAACTCTAATGTAAAGTATGTCTATGACATGTGGACCCCATGCCCCTGTTGATAGGTCAACCTAGTCCCCTGGCCCCACTTGTCAGCCTCTCTAGCTGTGTACACAAAGGGTGCACCTATGAATTTCCTTCTTATTTTCGAATTAGTAATAATTTCAGAAATTGTTTAAAAACTTTGAAAAATCATATAAAATAATCCGTAGCTCGAATGAAAATACTTGGTACATGAAAGGTCCTCAGAATTTCGAGACGAATCCGAATACGTAGTCCCTTCGTCTGCCACATGTCCCTAGCATAGCGAACATGCAACCTTTCCCCTCTAGTTCGTTTATCTGAAAATGTCAAACACTGGGAATACTTTCCGGATGTTTTCCCCCTTCGCCAGTAGCACCTACTACCGTGTTAGGGCATACCTAGCACCGCGTACTGTCATGTTATGTTTTGTGATGTTTTGTTTGCTCCGTATTTACTGTTTCCTCCCCCTCTTCTTCTCCGGTAGACCCTGAGACCGACGCTGATGCTCCTGAGTACGACTGCGTTGACGACTACCCTTCCTTCTCAACCGAGCTTCCAGGCAAGCCAACCCCCCCTTGTTCATCCCGATATCGCCTACTCTTTCCCTCTACTGCTTGCATTAGAGTAGTGTTACTGTTTCATCGGTTTGATCCTATACTATTGCATAGCCTGTCCTTGTTACTACTGTTGATACCTTTACCTGCAATCCTAAATGCATAGTATAGGTTGGTAGTTTATCATCAGTGGCCCTACACTCTTGTCCATCTGCCATGCTATAATACTGGTCCGTGATCACTTACGGAGGTGATCACGGGTACATATGCTATATGCTTGTACATTACTTGTGTTACTATTCGGAGATGGGGGCTGAAGGGGCAGGTGGTTCCACCTAGATAGGGGTGGGCCTGGGTTCCCGACAGGCCCCTAATGGTTACTGTGTGGCGGAGCGACAGGGCAGGTTGTGACCACCTAGGAGACAGGTGGGCCTAGTCCCTGGTCGGCATCCGCGGATACTTCAAACAACACGCTTAACGAGATCTGGATATTTGATCTGAGTCTGGCCACTAGCCTATACGCACTAACCAACTACGCGGGAACAATTATGGGCACTCAATGTCGTGGTATCAGCCGAAGCCTTCTTGACGTCGGCGACTGAGCGGCGCGCGCCGGGTGGGACCGCGTAATGTAACTTCCTAAGTAATGGAGGTTGCTAGGTCTGCTCACCGGTCACCCTCGCAATGCGCAGGTGTGCAATGGTGTCACACCCTAGTTAGTTCAAGCATTAGAGTGTGCATCATGTTTAAATTCCTCTTAAATTTGAAATGGGGAAGACAGAACCCCCAACACCCCCCTGGAAACAACTAGGGTTTACTAAAATTATTTTCAATGAACCTGAAATGCCCTTCTAAAAAGTTCACTCTCTTTGTCTTGGGTTGGAACCTCTGGCAAAATTGGTGCACAATTTTCTAGTTCAACAGAAGGTCATTGAATTAAATCATAAGTATTTGAATTTGGGTATTTAAATGCGATAAAATAATTTAAATGCTCAAATAATTCTGGAAATTAGTGTGGGCTGTTGGAAATAATCTAAACAGAGCCCCTAATTATTTTCAGGATTTTTAAAGATGTCTAGGTATTTTTAATAAAGCCCAACAGTTGCAGAAAAAAATAGAAAAGTAAACAAATAAGAAAAAGAGAGAGAGGGAAACCCACCTGGGCCTCACCTGTGCTGGCCCAGCCCACCTGGCTCGGCCCAGTCCACTGGCCTTGCCAGTCGTCCTCCTCCTCCCGCCAGGAGGACGAGGAGCGCGTGGCCGGCGCCCGCGGCCACACGCCGGCCACCTCCTACTTCTGCCGACGCCCTGGAGGCGTCTAGGGGTGCCACGCCGACCCCCACGTTCCCCTCTCTCCCTCCCTCACTCTCCCCGTGCTCCTCTCCCTCCTTTGGCTCTCCTCTCGCACGCACTGAGAGCCATTGTCGCCGCCGTTCGCCGTAGTCGACACCAGAGCCACCCCCTCGCCTGTCCGACGTGGTGACCTTCTTCCCCGTCTACGGCCGCCGGATGCCGTCGTTCGATTCGCCGGCGTCAAGTCCTCCCCGAGCTCACTAGCCTGCTCCCTGAGTTCCCTGTGAGCCCATCTTTCCTCCGCCCCTCTCCCCGCGCTCGTCCGCGTCCTCCAACCCCCTCTGCCATAGAGGCTGAGAGCTCGGCTCTGCTGGCCATGTCGCCGCCGTGGCCACAGGCGCGTAAGCTCGAATCCGAGCACGCCTTCATCTTCCACGCGCTCCCAGGAGCCTAACGCACCACTCCCCGCGCCTCGCCGTGCCCCGTAGCGCCAGGTTCATCCACGCCCAAACTCCAGCGACAACCAAGGTCGTCGCCCGCGTCGTTTCCGGCCTCCCCGAGCCCCACTTCCTCCACCAAACGATGCGGCTCGCTCCCTGCGTCACGTAGCTGCTCTCCGCCGTCGTTTTGGTCGCCGGAAATGCAAACCCGAGCCATTCCGCTGCGTCTGACGTCGCCGGCGTCAAGCCGCCCGCGAGTTTGACTCACTTTGACCCCTGTGTGGGCCTAGGTAGACCCCCCTGGGTCTATGACAGGTGGGGCCGGTCTGCTAATCAGTTTAAGATTAGTTTTAACTAATTCTAATTAGTTTAGACACTAACATGTGGGCCCAAGCCCCACTGACAGCTAATTAGTGTTAATCTAATTCTATTAACTAGTTGTGACACTGACAGAGAGAGCCCACCAGTCAGGTTTGACCTGGCCGACCCAGTTGACCGCTGACGTCACACCTATGTCATGCTGACGCATTAATTCAATTACTGGATTTATTCTTTAATAGGAAATTCCAGAAAATAGTCAAAACTTCTAAAAATCATAGAAAATCAACCATAGCTCAATGCAAAGATTTATATATGAAAAATGATCAAACAAATTCAATCTATCCATCTGTAATGGTTTCACGCATGACAAAAAGGGTTAACCTTGCTGTTTAAGCAGAATAAGGTAATGCACTAATAAGGCCATGTTTAATGAGCTAATATTTGAATCTTTGATTCAAACGAGTTCATACCCTTCTGTTTTAGCTTGCATTAGGCCAAAACACTTTCATCTTGCCATGTCATAGCATGCATCATATTGTTGCATATTGCCATGTGTTGATTATGTTCGGTGTGACTTTCGTGGTAGGTTCTGCCTCCGAGGATAACCCCGAGTATCCGTCTGAAGGGCAGTACCCTACTACCTCTACAACAGGCAAGCAACCCATTGATCATTCCGATACAACCCATGTTCCCGCTTCTGCTCTTGTTTACTACATTAAGACAACGCGTTTCAAACTGCTGTGTGCTACAGTAGTTGAACCCTTATCCTCTGCATGACCTGTCAGTGCCACAGTAACTAGATGAAACCCACTAGCATGTGTAGGAGTTGATTGAGCCATGTATGTGATTCCTACCTTGCTATGCCTGCTATGCTTAGAGTTGTGTCAGGTCTGGTTCATCTGGGTGATGGGCTAGAGTGAAATGATTATGTCGGTAACGTGAGGGATGTGTGGAACATGTTTTGGTAAAGGTATCGATGAGAGGCCATGTAGGAGTACGTGGTGGGTTGTTTCATTGAGGCCATCCCTAAGAACTGAGATCTGTATGTGTGATTTAAGATTCAGCTACTACCATGCATTGGGATCCTTAATTGACCCTCTCGGCTTCTTAAATACCCTAGTACTCTGTCCAGGAGTTGCAAATAGTTTCTGGTGTTTGTAGGTTATGTGTTGGTGGCCGTGCATAGCGTTGACCCTAGGGGTGGGCTATGTTGCTGTAGATACACCGTGGCACGGTGTACCGAGTCACCCGTTTGGTGTCTCGGGAACCCTGTTCACGTCGTTTGGGGTCGTAAGTGGAAACCTCGGCCGGACTCCCTGCGGATGGAACCTAGATAGGCGATAAACCTGGACTAGAGACTTAAGTGTTTAGGTAGGCCGTGGCCGACACCCTCGCTGGGCTTCCGCTTGAAGGTTGCCGAGTACATGTCATGTAAACGGCGGTAAGTGGTGAAAGCATGTATGAAGAAGTACACCCCTTGTCGGTGTCAAAACCGGCGGATCTCGGGTAGTGGGTCCCGAACTGTGCGTCTAGGCCAGATGGTAACGGGAGGCAGGTAACACGATGTTTTACCCAGGTTCGGGCCCTCTTGATGGAGGTAAAACCCTACGTCCTGCTTGATTAATATTGATGATATGGGTAGTACAAGAGTAGATCTACCACGAGATCAAGGAGGCTAAACCCTAGAAGCTAGCCTATGGTATGATTGTTGTATATGGAGTTGATTGCCTACCGACTACAACCCTCCGGTTTATATAGACACCGGATAGGGTTAGGGTTACATAGAGTCGGTTACAATGGTAGGAGATCTTAAATATCTGCATCGCCAAGCTTGCCTTCCATGCCAAGGAAAGTCCCATCCGGACACGGGACGAAGTCTTCAATCTTGTATCTTCATAGTCTTGGAGTCCGGCTGAAGGTATAGTCCGGCTACCCGAACACCCCCTAATCCAGGACTCCCTTAGTAGCCCCCGAACCAGGCTTCAATGACGACGAGTCTGGCGCGCAGATTGTTCGGCATTGCAAGGCGGGTTCTTCTCCAAATCTTGTGTACCTGTAGGAATAATGTCTGATTTTTGTAATGTAGTGCTCCTCGGCTTCCACACCCAATAATGGTCGTCTTCCACGTGTCAAACGAATGCGAAAAGCCAGGGCGTTTTTACATCCACACCCCTAGCCGTATAAACGAGCCGCCTATTTAACGGGATGGGGATTTAAGTCCAAACCACATCTTCTCCTTTCCGCGAGTTATCATCAGAGCGCTTCCAGCAAAGGTCCATTCCAACATGACCAGCCGTCGCAGCTCCTCCCCTCGTCCCTCCGGTCCCAAACCCGGGGACTGGGAGAGTTGCACCATCCCGCATAGCGAGTTAGTGGTGCGTAGCGCTGACCCTAGGGGTGGGCTATTTTGCGGTAGATACACCGTGGCACGGTGTACCGAGTCACCCGTTTGGTGTCTCGGGAACCCTGTTCACATCGTTCGGGGCCGTAAGTGGAAACCTCGGCCGGACTCCCTGCGGATTGAACCTGGATAGGCGATAAACCTGGACTAGAGACTTAAGTGTTTAGGTAGGCCGTAGCCGACACCCTCGCTGGGCTTCCGCTTGAAGGTTGTCGAGTACATGTCATGTAAACGGCGGTAAGTGGTGAAAGTGTGTATGAAGAAGTACACCCCAGCAGGGTATAAAACTATTTGAATAGCCGTGTCCGCGGTAAAGGACTACTTGGTTGCCTATACAGTTCATAGACAAGTTATTGGATACTACTAAAAGACTCAAGATAAGTGTGAGTACCGAGGATGGCCCTCACGTAGGATGACGAGAGAGGATCCTCGGTGGAGTATTGTGTTGGTGAGTAGTGGACTCGTGTGCGAAAACTATTTTACTAGTGGAGTTCCATAGGATAGCTTAGCCAAGAGTTAAAGCTGGCTTGCTGCAATAACCCCACCACCTTCTTGAGAATGAGCATGTATATTAGGTTCTGATGTAAGACTTGCTGAGTACCTTTGTACTCATGTTTGCTTATTTATTGTTTTCAGACGACAACACCGCCCCCGCCGATGGGTTTTATGTAGACCTTGATGTCGACGAGTGACTAGCCACCCTGGTGGTGATCCTGGCCATGGAGGGCCCTATGTAGATAGACAGGCTTCAAGAAGCCTTCTTTCTTTCTAGTGTCTGTACTCATACTAGCTACTTCCGCTTGTGCTTGTATGATTGTATGACTTGAGTGTCGGGTCATGTGACCCCTATCTGTATGAACATGTTATGTATGGCTCTCTGGAGCCTTTAAATAAAGTACTTGAGTTGTAGAGTTTTGTTGTGATGCCATGTTGTATGTACTCATATCGGGCATATTGTGTGTATGATTGAAATGCTTGGTATGAGTGGGATCCGACAACCTAGTTGTTTATCCTTGGCAGCCTTTCTTATGGGGAAATGTAGTCTAGTGTTCCTCGAGCCATAGTAGTCCGCTACAGCCTGGTTCACCGGAGTCCTGCTAGCCCAACACTACTGCTCAGGACACTTGACTGGCCGGCATGTGATTCACATCGTTCCTATGTCTGTCCTTTCGGGGAAATGTCACGCGGTGACATCCAGAGTCCTGCGTAGCCTGCAACAGCCCGGGTTTCCCCGGAGTCCTGTTAGCCCAGTGCTACAGCCTGGAATCACTCGCTGATGACCGACATGCTCGATGTGATTCATGTATGCTTGTCTCCATAGGTCTATGCCGCTTTGGGTTCACGAATAGCCATGTCGGCCCGGGTTCTCTGTCATATGGATGCTAGCGACACTATCATATATGTGAGACAAAAGGCGCAAACGGTCCCGGCCCATGGTAAGGCGACACCCGTGGGATACCGTGCGTGAGGCCGCAAAGTGATATGAGGTGTTACCGGCTAGATCGATGTGACTTGGAATCGGGGTCCTGACAAATGGGCGATGGGCCAAGACCCCTGCGCGCATAGGATTTAGACAGGCATGCTAACTTCTCTGTTGTGCCTAGGTAGGGTTGTGACGTGTTGATCTTCTGAGGCTGGGCATGACCCAGGAAAGTGTGTCCAGCCAGAGGGATTGAGCGTGTTGAGTAATGTCATGCACCCCTGCAGGGAAGTTTGTCTATTCGAATAGCCGTGTCCCTCAGTAAAAGGATGACCCAGAGTTGTATTCTGACCTGATGACAACTAGAACCGGATACTTAATAAAACAGACCTCTTACAAGTTCCAGATAAAACCCGGTGATCACTTTCCCATAGGGCGACGAGGGGAGCATCGCGGGTAGGATTATGCTATGCGGTGTTCCTTGATACTGCTCTTGCTACTCTCTTCTACATGCTTCAAGATGGGGGCTCCCAGAAGCGTAGTCTTCGATAGGACTAGCTCCCCCTCTTATTTTGGCATTCTGCAGTTCAGTCCATAGATTCTACCAATTTCTTTGATACCAATGCATATGTAGTGTAGATCCTTGCTTGCGAGTACTTTGGATGAGTACTCACGGTTTCTTTGCTCCCTCTTGCCCCCTTCTCCATTCTTCTTGGACGTCGCAACCAGATGTTGGAGCTCAGGAGCCAGACTCCACCGATGACGGCTCCTACTACACTGCAGGTGCCTACTACTACGTGTAGGCCGCCGACGACCAGGAGTAGTTAGGAGGATCCCAGGTAGTAGGCATGCGCCTCTTTCGATATGTATCCCTTGTTTGTGCTAGCCATCTTATGGAACCTTGTTTAACTTAATGTATGGACTCAAATATTGTTGCTTTCGCTGACTCGTTTATGATCGAGCTTATGTATTCGAACCCTCGAGGCCCCTGCCTTTTAATATGAAGCTTGGATGACCTTTATTGTGTCTAGAGTTGTGTTGTAATATCTTCCTGTGAGTCCCTGATCTTGGTCATACACATTTGCGTGCATGATTAGTGTACGGTCAAATCGGGGGCGTCACAGCGTCTCCACAAGAACGGCGCCAACGGTGGCGGCGTGACTAGAGGACAACAGTTTACGAGAGCGTATTATGGGAGCGAGAATCGGCGTGGCAGGGAGGGTGGCTTTGGCGGAGCGAATGTAGTGGATGGGGACAGGGGAGGGGGGTTTGGGGAATATTATTGGCTAGTTGGCCCAAGGGCGGTTGAACTTAGGATTTTGTGGGAATTTTTTTTGGGGGGGGGGATTTTCGCGCGGTGGGCGGGGAGAGTTTTGCGCATGGTCTGATTCTCCAAGTACAGTCCCACGTGTCAGCGAAGAGGCAAGCCGAAGCATGTTCCGTTTGCGTGAGTCATGTGCAGGACCGAACGTGTGTGGGGTACAATGCGACCGCGACAGGGGTGCTGTGAGTGTACCACATTTTTTCCTTTTAAACTAGGTGCTTCGCCCCCCTAGAAAACTTGGTGCTTCGCGCGATCCATCGATACTACTACTAGTAATCCGGTAATCCCGACTCGAACGGCGTAGCCAGGTCTTTTCCCGCGCGATTGATACGTCTCCAATGTATCTATAATTTTTGATTGTTCCATGCTATTATATTATCTGTTTTGGATGTTTAATGGGCTTTATTATACACTTATATATTATTTTTGAGACTAACCGAAGGCCCAATGCAAATTGCTGTTTTTTTGCCTATTTCAATGTTCGGCAGGAAATGAATATCAAACGGAATGAAACCTTCGGGAGAGTTATTTTTACAACAAACATGATCCAGGGGACATGGAGTAGACATCAAAAAAGAAATGAGGGAGCCACGAGGCAGGGAGGCGCGCCTGCCCCCCCTAGGCGCGCCCACACCCTCGTGGGCCCCTCACAGCTCCACCGACCTACTTCTTCCACCTATATGTATCCATATACCCCGAAAACATCCAGGAGCACCACGAAACCCTATTTCCACCGCCGCAACCTTTTGTACCCAAGAGATCCTATCTTGGGGCCTTTTTCGGAGCTCCGCCGAAGGGGGAATCAATCACGAAGGGCTTCTACATCAACATCATAGCCTCTCTGATGATGTGTGAGTAGTTTACTACAGACCTTCGGGTCCATAGTTATTAGCTAGATGGCTTCTTCTCTCTTTGGATCTCAATATAAAGTTCTCCCCGATCTTCTTGGAGATCTATTCGATGTAATTCTTTTTACGGTGTGTTTGTCAAGATCCGATGAATTGTGGGTTTATGATCAAGATTATCTATTAACAATATTTGATTCTTCTTTGAATTCTTATATGTATGATTTGTTTTCTTTGCCAGTCTCTTCAAATTATCAGTTTGGTTTGGCCTACTAGATTGATCTTTCTTGCAATGGGAGAAGTGGTTAGCTTTGGGTTCAATCTTGCGGTGTCCTTTCCCAGTGATAGCAGGGGCAGCAAGGCACGTATTGTATTGTTGCCATCGAGGATAAAAAGATGGGTTTATATCATATTGCTTGAGTTTATATCTCTACATCATGTCATATTGCCTAATGCGTTACTATGTTCTTATGAACTTAATACTATAGATGCATGCTGGATAGCGCTCGATGTGTGGAATAATAGTAGTAGATGCAGAATCGTTTCGGTCTACTTGTCGCAGACGTGATGCCTATATACATGATCATGCCTAGATATCTTATATCTTATATTTACTAATCAGAGGCACCATACGAGTCTCCACATTAATCCTTGATAAACACATAAAACTAACCTTAGGATCTTAATTGTATGGCTAAGATCAAATAAATAGTTATAGATCTCTTTTTTGTGCTACGCCTTTGTTAGAGTCCTAGAAGTCTACGTTTGACAAACAGTCCATCTCATGTGAAGTCTAAGATAGACAAATAAGCCATCTCACGTAACAAGCATTGTACGTTCATCTTGAAGGTTTTCTTAAAAAAGTATTAGAGTCCTAGAAGTCTACGATTAGTCGGATGGAACATATCTCTCTTTGTTTGATCATGCCCAATAGGTAGACGTCCTGACAGTCCATACTTTATCCCTGTAAGAATGCCAATGGCGGTGGAAGAACGAGCCGAAGCCTCTGATCCAGATACTCCAATGGCTTCTGGTAACGACCGGCATGGGGTTACCCAATATAGACTCAGAAGTAGGTACTGGAAAAAAGAGGGTTGTCTCCAGGAGGATCTCACATGCAGCAGGAAGAGAGAGAGAGAGAACCGTGGAGCGGTGATAAACTACTGATGTGCGGCCTGTGTGACATGGCAAGTTCTAGCGGTGAGGATGGTTGTACAAGATAATATGCAACGTATGCGATTCATGATATATCTCATCTGAGATCTCCATGCCTGTTAATGAAATCAGCTTCATGTCCTCTTTAATCACCATGATTTAATTATGGAGCTCGGAGATTATAGTGCCCTATTTGATCAATTTCGTTTCAGCAACTGTCCATCCTATCTCTTCGACGGATTATGGCGGTCAAGGCGGAGAAGGCACCTCAGCTGTGTGCCCCCAAAACAGCAACCTCCAAAGTTTGCACAATCGCTGCACAGATCACAGAGCGACCAGCAATACGCCATAGTATTGGTTGTGTGCCATCTATTAAGGTATGATGTCGATTCACTACTATCAGGTGTTGATTTCTGATTTTTTTCTTATATGCAGTAAATTAGGTAATGACTCAACTAAATCTTGAAGATCAATGTGGCACTAGCTCAACCAATGTCGAAACTATGAAGGGTTAATAAATAAATTGGTTGAATATATTCAACATGATTATAGTTTAACTGATTGTTCGTACATGGAAGAATTGGTCTGGATATTGCGTGTGGCAAACATGTTGATCACAAAAGAAATGGAGACGACTGAAGCGTGCCACTAGTAGAAAAAGGGTCAAATGTGAGACACATTAGTCCCGGTTTGTAACAGAACTGGCACTAATGTGTCCATTAGTGCCGGTTCCAACGGCTAGGCGGGAGGAGATCTTTAGTACCGGTTCGTGGCGAGCCTTTAGCGCCGGTTCGTGCCACGAACCGGTACTAATGAGACTGGTGGGAGGATGTTGTCAGAGTGGGGCCACTTTAGCACCTTTAGTACCGGTTAGTGCCACGAACCGGTACTAAAGGTCGTCCTATATAAACCCTTCGTCCACCAGCACTCTGTTCGTCCCCCTTTCCTCTCTCCCTCTCCTCTGTTCTTCCCTTCTTCCTCTTGAGTTCATCACAAAATTTGCCCCAAATTTATCAAGATTTGCAGGCCCCCATCCATTCAAATGGTCACAAAGGTTAGCAACTTTGTCCTTTCATCTCTCATTGCTAGATTAGCTCTTGCATTGGTTTATATAGTGATTAATTGTGGGCTTTAGTAATTTGGGAGGAATTGTATGTGGTAGTATTTGACTTATATGCAAATTGAGGTCAAAATAACACTTAGTTTGCATATGTAGGTGTGGTTTACTTAGTGCCTTCTAAATCTCCGTCGTAACCACCATCAATCGCCTGCACCGTCCCGTCGCCGGCACCACCTTGTGGTGAGCCTCTTGTTCATGAAATTTTATATGAAAAACTGATGTTTGTGTGATTTGGATATATAGTTACTCGTATAATTATCTTACCCGTATGTTGTTTGCTATACATAGTGCCATGGTTTTGATATCCGTCCCCGTCGGCCCTCGTCCTTGTTATGATTCGGATGTGGTATATTCTCTTTTAAAACAATTTGTTGCATTTCGTGTTTATGACAAATTATGCCCATCAAGCTGACATAGATATTTGTATGTAGGAGGTAGTTGAACCGGAAATTCCAGCCGACCCTATTGTCGAGAGGTTAAATTTAGTTGAAAGAGAAAACGAGGAGTTGAAAGAAAAATTGAAAAGAATTGAGGGGGAGAAGATGGAATTGGAGTTGCATGTTGCCGATGTCATCGATGATCACAAGATTAAGATGGAGAAAATGCGCTTGAAGATTAGAAAGCTTAGAAAATATGCCATTCATAGTGAGGCTAGGTATCATTATGTTGTTGGATCAATTGTTACCTTCGTTGCGATCTTGATCGCATTTTTGTTGCATTTAAATTCTTTAGCTAGAGAGTTATTTGTTTGTTGCATTTAAGTGTTGTATGAACTTTGTATGAACTTTATGTATTGTATTAATTTGGTGTTTTTGGTGCTATGTATTGAAGATGAGCCGGCAATGGATGTATGATGACCGATGCTCTCCCGGGTTCATTAATGGCATGCATACTTTTCTGCTTGCGGCTGAGGCAAACAAGCGGGCGGATGGTTTTATGCCTTGTCCATGTGCTGGCTGTAGGAATGGTCACAATTACTCTATGTCAAGAACCATTCATGCCCCACTATAATGTTTTGACCAAGCATCGAGAAAGAGGGGTGATGATGGAAGACAATGAAGAAGAAGAGGATGACGATAGCTATCCTGGCCATCGGTTCCCTGAATACGATGATACAACAATGAGGGAAGAAGCTAAGCCGATAATGCGGGAAGAAGCTGAGCCGGCAATGCGGGAAGAAGCTGAAGAAGAGGCATCAGATGAGCCTGTTGATGATCTAGGTCAGGCCATTGCCGATGCAAAGAGAAACTACGCAAGTGATTTGGAGAAGAAGAAGTTGCAGCGCATGTTAGAGGATCAAAAAAATTTGTTGTACCCAAATTGTGTAGGTGACAAGAAAAAGCTGGGCACCACACTGGAATTGCTGCAATGGAAGGCAGAGAATGGTGTATCTGACAAGGGATTTGGAAAGTTGCTGGTAATGATAAAGAATATGCTTCCAAAGGACAATGAATTCCCCGAGAGTACTACGAAGCAAAGAAGGTTGTCTGCCCTCTATGGTTAGAGGTGCAGAAGATACATGCATGCCCTAATGATTGCATCCTCTACCGCGCTGAGTACGAGGATTTGAACGCTTGCCTGGTATGCGGTGCATTGCGCTATAAGATCAGCCATGATGACCCTGGTGATGTCGAGGGCGAGCGCCCCAGGAAGAAGATTCCTGCCAAGGTGATGTGGTAGGATCCTATAATACCACGGTTGAAATGTTTATTCCAAAACAAAGAGCATGCCATGGCGATGCGATGGCAAAGATAAGACCGTAAGACAGACGGAAAGTTGAGAGTACCCGCTGACGGGTCGCAGTGGAGAAAAATCGAAAGAAAGTATGGGAAGGAGTTTGCAGATGATGCAAGGAATGTACGGTTTGGTCTAAGTGCAGATGGCATTAATCCTTTTGGGGAGCAGAGCAGCAACCATAGCACCTGGCCTGTGACTCTATGTTTGTATAACCCTCCTCCTTGGTTGCGCATGAAGCGGAAGTTCATTTTATTCCAGTGCTCATCCAAGCCCCTAAGCAACCTGGCAACGACATTGATGTTTACCTAAGGCCATTAGTTGAAGAACTCTTACAACTTTGGAATGGAACAGGTGTACGTGCATGGGGGAAGAATTTGACCTAAAGGTGTTGCTGTTCGTGACCATGAACGATTGGCCTGCTCTCAGTAACCTTTCAGGACAGACAAACAAGGGATACCGCGCATGCACGCACTGTTTGGACGATACTGATAGTATATATTTGGCTAATTGTAAGAAGAATGTGTACCTGGGACATCGGCGATTTCTTCCGAGCAGGCACCCCGTAAGAAAGAAAGACAAGCATTTCAAATATGAGGCGGGTCACCGGACGAAGCCTCGCTACTGTACTGGTGCTGATGTACATGATATGGTCAAGGATTTGATGGTGGTCTTTGGAAAGGGTCCTGGTGGACAACCTGTTCCGAATGACGATGATGGACGCGCACCCATGTGGAAGAAGAAATCTATATTTTGGGACCTGCCCTATTGGAAAGACCTAGAGGTCCGCTCCGCAATCGACATGATGCACGTGACGAAGAATCGTTGTGTGACCTTTCTTGGCTTCTTGGGTGTGTATGGGAAGACAAAAGATACAATTGAGGCACGGGAGGACCAGCAACGTATGCACGGAAAAGACGGCATACATCAGGGTCATGCAAGCTACGCTCTTACCAAAGAAGAGAAGGAAATCTTCTTTGAATGCCTGCTCAGTATTAAGGTACCGTCTGGCTTCTCGTCGAATATAAAAGGAATAATAAACATGGCACAGAAAAAGTTCCAGAACCTAAAGTCTCATGACTTCCACGTGATTATGATGCAACTGCTTCCGGTTGCATTGAGGGGGCTTCTACTGGAAAACGTTCGATTAGCCATTGTGAAGCTATGTGCATTCCTCAATGCAATCTCTCAGAAGGTAATCGATCCAGAAATCATACCAAGGTTAGAGAATGATTTGGTGCAATGTCTTGTCAGTTTTGAGTTGGTGTTCCCACCATCCTTCTTCAAAATCATGACGCACATCCTAGTTCACCTATGCGAAGAGATTGACGTTTTGGGTCCTGTATTTCAACACAATATGTTCCCCTTTGAGAGGTTCATCGGTGTCTTAAAGAAATATGTTCATAACCGTGCTAGGCCAGAAGGAAGCATCTCCAAGGGCCATGAAAATGAGGAGGTCATTGAGTTTTGGATTGACTTTATTCCTGACCTTAAGCCGATTGGTGTTCCTGAATCGCGACATAAGGGAAAACTGGATAGAAAAGGCATGCTAGGAGGGGATCAAATAATATGTATGGACGGACATTCTCTCACCGAAGCACACTACAAAGTTCTACAGAATTCCACCTTGGTGGTTCCGTATATGGAAGAACACAAGAATTTGCTACGCTCCAAACACCCAGAGCGGTCTGATGACTGGATTACACGTGAACAAACCAGGAGTTTCACCAGATGAATGCAGACACGTACCATGCATGACGCCTCTATTGAAGATGACATGTAGTTGTTGTCCCAGTTACCATCTTCCAATATAATGACTTTCAAAGGGTACGAGATAAATGGTAGTACATTTTACACGATCACCCAAGATAAGAAGAGCACCAACCAAAACAGTGGTGTCCGCTTTGATGTAGAAACCAAGACGGAAAGGAAACATATTATGGTTATATACAGGACATATGGGAACTTGACTATAGACGTGGTTTGAAGGTCCCTTTGTTTCGGTGCAAATGGGTCAATATGACACGAGGCAGGGTAACGGAAGACCCGCAGTACGGAATGACAACAGTGGATCTCAACAATTTTGCGTATGCAGACGAACCATTCGTCCTAGCCAATGATGTGGCACAGGTTTTCTATGTGAAGGACATGTCTACCAAGCTGAGAAAAAGAAAAGATAAGGAAGCGAATGCATCATACGATGAGCCAAAGCGGCACTTAGTTCTTTCTGGGAAGAGAAACATCATTGGAGTGGATGACAAGACAGACATGTCAGGAGATTATAAAAAGTTTGATGAAATTGCTCCATTCCAGTGAATATTCACCCGAGCATCCCATTAAATGATGAACATTTTCCATGGTTACAGTGCAAAGGGACACACAAAAAGAAAAAGTTTCACACCCAAAGATCTGGGATGTGATCGGCTTCACTATATATCATCACTTTCTTCTGTGTTTCACACCCAGGAGGGAATCTCTATAATAGTTAGGGGTAGTTATGTATTTTGGCATTTGAAACGCGAAGAAATTTTATGTGCAAACAAATTCTTTCATGCATGATTTTTCCGCTAAATTGAAAAACACTTCAAATGAACTCCGAAAGGGTTGAAAGTTGGCATGGTATCATAATTTCACTCACATAGCATGTGCAAAAAAGTAGAGAGGGTTACGGCAAAAAGTGGACGCACTTCGTTTACAAAATGGACAATCTCTTTCGAACTATCAGGGTTTCGGACGAAAACTCATCTGTTACAAAGGCATTTCATTTTTAAATAACCTAAGCATTACCAAATTGAATATAATGATAAAACACACTAATATTAAACATAATAAAAAGGAATCACTAAAAATGCATTTTTAATGTTAAGTTATTCACAAACTAGTGATTCACACAAATATCAAATAATTCAAAATTTAAACTATTCAAATTTGAAAACTACCGGCACTAACAGAAAGTTTCTAATTTTTTGTACCTAAAGCAAAAATATTGACAAAGAAACTCTATATACAGTAAAAAAAACAACTAAAAAAATAAATAAATAAATAAAGCAGAAAAGAAAAAACTAATGCCTCCTTTGGTTTGGAGGAATTTCATAGGAATTCTAGAGGATAGGATTCTTATAGAATTTTCTCCTTTAGAGCCCTTTGATTCATAGGAAATGATTCCTATTCCTACATAGGATTGGTTCCTATCCTCCACATTTCATAGGAAAATAAAAATGAGCCTAGACTCAATGGAAAAATTCCTTTGGTGTCAACCACATGACATCTTGTTTCCTATTCCTACTCATAGGATTAGAGATACATGTCATCTCATTTCCTACAAGATTCCTATTCCTACGATAATCCTATCCTATAAACCAAAAGAGGCCTAAATGAAAAAAGCCCACCTACTGGGCCACATCGGCCTGCATACGACTAGAAACCCAAATTCTAATTGGGCCAGGATGCAGGCCCGCTAGCCCAATAGGCCCATCAGGGCATAGCAGCAGACGTAGGCCCGGAAGGCCTGCTTATGAGAGGAGCTCGAGAGAGCTACCGCACTGGGGCTTATAAACCAGTGTGGGCGCCCCTCGGCTAGTGAGGTGGGACTAAACTTGCCGCACCGCACCTGCGCCAGCGCACCACCTTTAGTACCGGTTGGTGGCTAGAACCGGTACTAAAGGGTGGGTCTTTAGTACCCATTCCAGCCACCAGCCGGTACTAAAGGTGTGCTCTTCCCGCTGATTGGCCTGGCCAAAACAGGCCTTTAGTACCGGGTGGTGGCACCAACCGGTACTAAAGGTGTCCCCTATATAACAAAAACTTCGAAAAATTCAGTTTCTCATCTCGCCAGCCCTGTCGCGCCGTCCCTGTCGACTCTGCGACGCCCCAGTCCTTGTCGCGTCCTCCCCGTCGACTCCGCACTGCCCTCGTCGCCGGCCCGTCCCCTTGGCCGCACCGACCCGTCGCTGTCCCCTCGCCTCGCCGTCGCTGTCACCTTGGATCGACCTCGCCTCGCCGTCGCTGTCGCCTCGCCGTCGCTGTTGCCTCGACCTCGCCCGCGCGTGCTGTGAGCCCCTCCCCCTTCCCCTCTCGTCCCTCCAATCGATCAAAGCCACTGCGCCGCCGGCGCCGGCCGTAGCTACTACACACACGCGCGCGTGCACACACACACACACACACTACACACGCGCACGTGCGCGCACACACACACACTACACGCGCGCACACACACAATTTTTCTGTTTGACCCGAAGACAGGAATGTTTCGAAGAAGGCATGTCTGAACAGAGCCGAAGATAAGGTACTTGTTGCAATAGAAGAGGCTCGATCGGGGGTGTTCCAGCCCAACAGAGAGAACGACGAGCTTACGCGTGCCCTGGGAAATCATGAACAACCGAGAAGAACATGAGGCAAGGGCGCTATTCTATGCTATGAGGGGTTTTCAGACTGGAGCGCCGACTACAGAACCCGTGCGAGAAAGAAGATTGCGGAGGAGAAGAAAAGGAAGATGGAGGAGGAGCAGAGGAAGCTGGACTATGAATGCCATCAACGCCTAGAATCAGCGCACGCGGACTTGGCAGTCAAATTCCAGCGGCAGCAGGAGCAGATCGACTCACTTAGCCAGCAAAGGGGGTCTCAGCAGCTGCAGCAGCTAGCGGATGATCCAGCATTGGATAGCACCATCCCATCCATGCCGAGAAGCAGCGTGGGTTCCGCCCCGAGCGACGCAATGCTGGATAGATACCCCGTGGATGACATCATGGAGAACACTAACTGCGAGCTACACTTCAAAATGAAGAACATATCCATGAAAGTGGCAGACGTCGTTGCTTTTACAAATCCCCCTGAGGCAACCTTCCATTGCAACCCGATTCCAGCGGGCTATGCTCGTGTCTTGGTTGATGAGGTGGTGGACCAATATTCGGGGCTAGAGCTTGAAATTCCTGGAGGTGACGAGGAGCACACACTGGGAGAGGCCAAACATCGTATCATCCTATGGAGAAAGGATTCCATCATCTTTCGAAGGCCACCGACATCGCGTCATCCGACTCCTCGTCGAAGTCCGCCACCGAGTCAGCAGACTCCCGCTCCTCCAAGTCCACCAACGCATCAGGCCACACCTCCTCCTCCAAGTCCGGTAAAGCGCCAGGCCACTCCTCCTCCAAGTCCGACACAGCGTCAGACCACTCCTCCTCCAAGTCCGGCACAACTTGAGGCCACTCCTCCTCCAAGTCCGGCACAGCTTCAGGCCACTCCTCCTCGTGCAACTCAGCCACGTCAGTTGTCTCCGCCGCCTCAGCAATCACGGAAGAGAGTCGCCGCAGCTATGGTGCGTAGCGGTATAAGTCGAGGTAGGACGGGAGGTACAGGCGGAGGAAAGCGATTTCAATATGGTCCAAGCAGCCTCGCGCCTCTTCCGCAGAGGCCTTACGACAAGTCCGAGGAGGAAAATGCAGCCATATTGAATGCCGAGGTGGAAGCCCATTTTGCACCGAAACCACCACCGCCGCCAAGGGATAAAGTGCCCGAGGAAAAGATTGACTACATCATTCGTATGGCTAGACCACCAGCTCCCAAGCCTGTTGACACATACTATGAGCGCCACCTCAGGAAGTTAAATCAAGCACGTCTACAGAAAGAGGCGAGCTCGAGCTCGAGCTCGAGCAAATCAGCTGGCAAAAAATGCGGTAAAACCGTTCCCTAGCTGGGAGAACAGGCGGCGCAATCAATCCCCCCGCTTGTTGTGCCAACAACACATGATAGTAGGCACGCCCAATATTATTGTGGGCAAACCGTTTACGTTCCTGAGCTGGGCGATGTGGTAATAACCGAGGAGCATATAAGGCAGGCTGAAATCCTCAAGATCACTATTGGACAACTCCTCGATATCGAGCCCATGTCTCCGCTTAGAGAGGAGGAAATAAAATGGAAATATGTCCAGGGCCAACGTTTGGTCGAGCCAGACGAGGTCAAGAAGCTCCCAGCGAGAATGTATGAGTTGCATCAATGGTACATAAACATTACCAAGATTTCCAATCGAGTGTCCCTCATGGTGAATGTCAAGAAGGCTCGTAACTTCCATGAGAAATTTGTGTCCATTGATTATTCAGAACTATTTCAGTTATACAATCAAGACGCACTTGACAAATCTATCGTCAGTTGCTATTGTCTGTAAGTGATCTCTTTCTGTAATTAAAGTCTCAAGCTAGTTGTAGTGATCATTTTGATCAATCATTACCTGTAATTATCCTCACTATATTCTTTTTTGTGGTATTATGCAGGATGAAGATGTATGAAATGAAAAAAGGTGGACGCTATGGCATTGGGTTCATTGACCCAAATACCATTAATGAATTCACATGGAAATTAGGTGCATATTATGAAAAAAGTGTAGAGGAAAGCATGCTAGAGTTCTTCAAGCGCCTCAATACCAATGAAGATATCCTACTTCCTTTCAACTTCGAGTGAGTCACACTGTCTTGTACTACAAATTCTGTTTTTGCCTACTAGCTAGCTACATGTTCTTTCTTACATATGCCCGCTTAATTATGACATGCAAACGTGTGTGCATGCAGATTTCACTTGATGTTGTTAATCATTAAAGTTGATGAAGGAATAGTTGAAATACTGGACTCACTACTTAAAAAAGAAAGTGACTACACCATCTTGTTTGGGATAGTCAACAGGTAATTTCAATCATTATTAACTATATCTCGGCCTATTTAGTTCGTCATTTCCTGATATGAACTATTTAATAACCTGTAACGCCCCGTATGTAACCTGCCATATTTGTATTCCAACTCTTGTCATTTCCGGCACTAAGTTATGAAATTTCCTTGTTGTCGGTTTTTTGTCTTCGTGTTGTTTTGTCTTTGTCATGCATCTCATATCATGTCATCATGTGCATCGCATTTGCGTACGTGTTCGTCTCATGCATCCGAGCATTTTCTCCGTTTTCACAGCCCTAGCTTCAGCCTTGCTGTGGCTAGACTTGGTTGTTGCATCATGTTTAAATTTTCTTGAAACTGAAATGGGGATGTCCAAACCCTAGCACCAAATGAAATGCAACTAGGATCAAAATAAAAATATTTTCAATGAACCCAAAATGCCCTTCATAAATGCCCATCATTTTTGAATTGGTCTAGAACCTCTTGCAAAAAATGATGCACATATTTCTAGGCCATTCCGGATCTTTGAATTAACTCATATCTTATTTGAATTGGAGCATTTAAATCCTATAAATATTTTTAAATGCTCTAATAATTCTCAAACTAGTTTTGGATTGTTGGAAAAAATCCAAACACTGCCCACCATTATTTTCAGGATTTTACAAAATGGATTAGTATTTTTACTAATTCAAAATAGAATAAAAGAAAATAGAAAACAAAAAGAGAAGATGGAGAGGGAACTAACCTGGGCCACCTACCTGTAGCAGCAACCCAGCAGGCAGGCCCAGCCCACTGGCCCCAGCCAGCCACCTGCTACCTCTCGCCAGGAGGACAGGAGCCCGTGGCCGCGGCGCGCTGGCACGCGCCTCGCCAGCTCATGCTTTCAGCCAAGGGCCTGGACGCCTCCATGAGTGGCACGCCACCTCCCCAACCCCCTCTCACATCTCCCTCGCTCTCTGGACCTCCCTCCCCCTCGCTCCTCTGCTTTCCCCCCATGGCCGAGCATGCCCGTCGCCGCCTCTCGCTATTGCCACGGCCACCGGACCTCCCTCGACCATCCAACATGCTCGGGAGCTCTACCACGCCGTCCCCGTATACCCCACCGAGCCACGTGAGCTGGGAAGCACAACAACGCCCTCGACATCGTCATCTTCTACCTCGGGCCATCGAGATCGCCGACGCCGATTCGCGCCACCCGGGTCGTCCCCGGCCCCGCTGTCTACACCTTTCACCTCGCCGTGAGCTTCTCTCCTTTTACCCCCAGGTCCCCTTCCTCTAGGTCGTCCCTTAGCCGCTGCTCACCGAGCTCCCACACCGCTGTCCGCCATGGCCGATGGGCGCGCTGCTGCCTAGCTCCTCTAGACGCCCTGCACTGCCTAGCATGCCCCCACTAGTAGGAAAGGGGGCTTTGGTCCAAGCCGGGTAAGCCCATTAGTCCCGGTTCAGTCCAGAACCGGGACCAATGGGTGCATTTATCCCGGTTCATGCGGCTAAGGCATTCATCCCGGTTCACCTGGGCCCTTTAGACCCGGTTCGTGCTTCGAACCGGGACTAAAGGGTGCGATGCCCATTAGTGCCGGTTGGTGGCACCAACCGGTACTAAAGGTTGAACCTTTAGTCTCGGTTGGTGCCACCAACCGGGACTAATGGGCTTTGAGGCATTAGTACCGGTTCATGTCACGAACCGGTACTAAAGGTCCCATTTTCAAACTCACCCCCCCCCCCCGCGGACCGCCTTTTCAGTTTTAGAAAAAACAAAAGAAAATGATGGAAATGTAAAAAAATAAAATAAAATAAGTATCCCATGTGATATGTGGTCTAGTGGTTGGGAAAATTTATAAATATCAATTTCGACTTTATTTACAAAATCTCTCTGGAATTTGTAAAATGGGCATAACTTTTGCATACGAACTCGGATTAAAAAGTTTTTTATATGAAAAATCATCTACTCGAAAAGTTACATCTGATGGAGAGGGCCTATGGCCTGTTTGCAAATTTGTAGAATCCTAAAATTCAAAAAGGAAATAAAGTTATGCTCAAATTTCAGTTTTTTTAAATTTTCATTAAATCTGGTCAAACTACTTATTCAAGAAGTATTAGTGTTACTAAATAATTATTCAAGAATATTAGTGTTATTAAATAATTATTTCAGTTTTTTTGAATTTTGGTCAAATCTGGTCAAACTATGGTCAAACGGTGGTCAAACAATGGTCAAACTACTTATTCAAGAAATATTAGTGTTACTAAAAAATTATTGTTTTTGAGAACAATAGTTTCAAACTCAAATAGTGAAATGTGTGACTTCATGCTCAAGCTAAAATCCTGAGGGTTAATAGGATTGACATCTTACTATTGTCAGGAAAAGAACGAGTGTAGACTTGGAAACGAGGGAGAATAGAACCCGGAAGTTAAGCGTGCTCAGGCTGGGGGAGTGGGAGGATGGGTGACCGTCCGGGAAGTTAGATGATTTGGAATGATGAGGGGTGATTAGAGATTAAATTGAGCAGTGATGAGGGGTGATTAGAGATTAGAGGTTAAAATAATTCAGAAATTTGAAAACAAAAAAATTCAAAAAAATTCAAAAAAAAAATTAAAAAAATCAGAAAATTTCCTTTAGTACCGGTTGGTGTTACCAACAGGGACTAAAGGTGGACCGGCCACGTGGAGGGCCTTTAGTCCCGGTTCTGGTTTGAACCGGGACTAAAGGGTCAGGGCATTAGTACCGACCCTTTAGTCTCGGTTTAGGAACCGGGACTAAAGGCCCTTACGAACCGGGACAACAGGCCCTTTTTCTACCAGTGCCATTGAGTGCCCAGGAACCCAGCACAATCCTCTCTTCGCTCGCTAGCTGCCCGTAACGCAGCGCCCGTGCAACTCCGAACTCTGGCCGCCGCCTAGCTCGCTGCTGTCGTCACCGCAGACCACCGCAGCTCCGCTTGCCTGCTTCAGGAGATGCGTGCGAGCTTCAGCTCGCTGTAGAGACCAACCGCGTCGCAAACGGCCGCCTGTAGCGCGAGCACACGCAACACCGGCGAGCCTATGCCGCGTGAGATGGTCGCCGGCGCTTAATCCGGCGATGATGACGTGGCTCCGTCATTAGAGGCTAATCCCTTAATTATCCACCTCACAGGCACTGTCTGTGGGCTCCACCACGGGGTCAAACCCAGTCAGTGCTGGTTTTGACCGGGATTAGTCCCCATGTCACTGACGTGTGGACCCCACACGTTAGGTTTGACCTTGACTGGCCATGTTGACCAGCTGACGTCAGCATGACCTAGAGCTGACGTAGTAAGCATTTTCTGGAATATTTCTAATTCAAAAATGATTTGGAAATTTCAGAAAATGTTGCAAACTTTGAAAAATCATAGAAATTAAACCGTAACTCCAAATGAAATAAATTATATATGAAAAATTATCAGAAAAATGCAATCTATCCATTTATGCTACTTTATAAGTGAAAACATGATAATGGCATCTTAAATGCTAAATATGGTGTTTGCATATGAACCCTTGGTCCATATGGACTTCATTTAAATTGTTGCTAGATGCATCAGCTCAAATCACAGCATATTGCCTTGTCATGATCATGCATCATATTGTGGCATCGCATTGATTGTGTTCGTTCTGAGTTGCCGGTGTTTATCCCCTCTCGATAGACATGGTTCCGACGATGTGATCGATGACACTGATGAAGAACTATACTATCTTCAGAAGTGCCAGGTAAGAAAAACCCCCTTGTTCATTCCGATACAATCCCACTCTCTCGCTCTTGCTCTCTTTTACTGCATTAGGACAACAGCGATTCAACTATTACATGCTGCGGTAGTTGAACCCCTTTCCTCTGCATGACCTGTCATTGCCACGGTAAATAGATGAAACCCACTAGTGTGAGTAGGAGTTGTTTGAGCCCTGATGTGCCTACTTATTCATGCTTATTTGTCATGCCTGCTCCTTCTTAGAGTTGAGTCAGGTCTGATTCATCGGGAATGAATTGGAACGTGGTGAACATGTCCTACCGTTGAGAGCTAAGTGTGTGAACACGATTTGGTAAAGGTAGCAGTGAGAGGCCATGTAGGAGTACATGGTGGGTTGTCTCATTGTAGCCGTTCTCAGGAACTGAGTTCTGTGTTTGTGATCCATGAACAGTTACTACCACACATTGGGTTCCGGTAACTCAGCCCCTCTTGGCATATTAATCAACTCGATCTCTGTCCAGATGTTGCAACTAGTTTCTGGTGTTTGTAGGTAGTGCTAGTAGTCTACTAAGTGGCACCCGGTACAGGTGGGCTTGGGACAGACTAGGCACAGTGGCACGGTGTACCAAGTGGCACCCGGATGGTGGGCTTGGGAACCCTGCTCACATCATTTGGGGCCGTTTAGCGACACCTCGGCCGGATCTCCTTGCAGATGGAACCCGAATAGGCGATAAACCTGGACTAGAGACTTGTTGGTTAGTTAGGTCGTGGCCGAGTCCCTCGCCCGGCTTCCGCTTGAAGGTTGCCGAGGTACATGACGTGTACAGGGCGATAAGTGGCGAGAGCGTGTGTGAAGAAGTTCACCCCTGCAGGGTTATCATTATCTATTCGAATAGCCGGATTCCTCGGATATGGAAACTTGGACCCCTTTCATAGTTCATAGACAAGTGAAAGTGGATATGGATGGCGTTCTCGCAGGGAGACGAGAGCGGATCCATAGTGGTGTATTGGTATGGTGAATATGTGGACTCGTGTGCGCCACCTCAAAAGAGTTACTTGCAGTCGTAGCTCAGGATAGCCAACGAGTCAAAGCTGGCTTGTTGCAGTTAATCTCCACCACCCCTTTGTTGATACCGATGCATATGTAGATAGTTCTGATGTAAGTCTTGCTGGGTACATTTGTACTCACGTTTGCCTATTTTATGTTTTGCAGCGAGACGTCAGTCTCGCTAGTAGTTCCGTGTGGACTTCGACGTTTAGCTTGATACCTCAGCTACGATCTTGCGCCCTCAGCAGGATCTGGTAGATAGTCAGGCTTCTCAGCCTTTTTCATTTATAGATGTCTGTACTCAGACATGTTAAGCTTCCGCATGTGCTTTGATTGTATGCTATGATTGTTGGGTCATGAGACCCATGTTTGTAATATCTCGCTCCTCGGAGCCTAATGAATAAATACTCTGAGTCATAGAGTCTTGTTGTGATGCCATGTTGTATTGCACATATTGAGCATATTGTGTGTATGACTGAAATGCTTGGTATGTGTGGGATCCGACAACCTAGTTGTTTATCCTTGGTAGCCTCTCTTATGGGGAAATGTAGTCTTGTGCTTCCATGAGCCATAGTAGTCCGCTACAGTCCGGTTCACCAGAGTCCTGCTAGCCCAGCACTACTGCTCCGGAACACTTGACTGGCCGGCATGTGATTCACTTCATTCATGTGTCTGTCCCTTCGGGGAAATGTCACGCGGTGACATCTGGAGTCCTGCCTAGCCTGCTACAGCCCGGTTCACCGGAGTCCTGTTAGCCCAGTGCTACAGCCCGGATTCACATGCTGCTGACCGACATGCTCGATGTTGACTCATGTATGCCTGTCCCGGTAAGTTAGTGCCACTTTGGGTTCACGACTAGTCATGTCGGCCCGGGTTCTCTGTCATATGGATGCTAGCGACACTATCATATATGTGAGCCAAAAGGCGCAAACGGTCCCGCGCCATGGTAAGGCGACACCCGTGGGAATACCGTGCGTGAGGCTGCAAAGTGATATCAGGTGTTACCGGCTAGATCGATGTGACTTGGAATCAGGGTCCTGACATCCGTTGTCCGTTTTTCATTCCGGCGCTCCTATGTCCTCCGGTGTCCCTTTCTACCTCTTTTCGTGTGCGGATAGTAAACGTTCTCGGATTGGACCGAAACTTGCCAAGCGGCCCTGGTTTACTACCGGTGGACCGACCGCCTGTCAAGTTTCGTGCCATTTGGACTTCGTTTGATACTCTAACGGTTAACCGAGGAACCGAAAAGGCCTCGTGTGTGTTGCAGCCCGACACCCCTCCAAACTGGCCCAAAAACCCACCTAAAAACCCTCCATCATCTAGGTCGTTCGATCACGATCTCGTGGCTGAAAACCATACTCAATTTGGAGCCTCCTAGCTCCCTCTACCTATATATATAGACCCCCCCTCCAAAATCTCGCGGATGAACCCTAACCATTTTCCCTCTCCGCCGCCGGACAATTCGTCCCACCGACGGACGCGTCCGCTCCGCCCGCCGCCGCCACATGGCAGCGTCACATTTGCCGCCGACCGGGTCCACTTCACCTCGCCGCTGGGCCCGCGGGGCCCATCACCGGCCCGCCCCCGGGCCGTGCCCCGCGCCGCCGCCCTGCGCCTCGCCCGACCGCGCCGCCCCGTATCCTCCCCCGCGCCGGTGAACCTCCGCTCCGGACGCCGCCCTTCATCGCCAGTCGCCGCCGTTCGCCGCCAGCCACCGCGGGCGACCTCGCCGGTCGTCGTCGATGCCGGCAATCGCCCCGTGCCCCTCGCCGCCCTCGGGTCCCGCTCCGACCGGATGGCCTCCTCCTCCCCGGCGAGCCTCCGCATCGCTCCGGCCACCGCGGCTTCAACTCCGCCTATCCTCGGTTTCCGCGCAACCCCGATCCGGATCCAGCTCTGCAAACCCTAACGGTTGACCTAATTTTGCCCCATTTCAGTAATTTTTGCATATTTTCATCATGCCATAACTCTGCATCTGTGGCCCCGTTTTGGGTGTGTAGCATATCAAATAGTTCGTCTCGATGAGTACTTCATTTCATCTCATTGCACCATGTTCATTTGAGCTCATCCTGATGCCCTAAATGTTGTTGCAAGAGTGCTATGCAATGTTAGTTTCAGGTTCTTATCAGTAATTGGACATTTGTCATTTTTGCCATGATTAATGTGTGCCTCCTATGAACTAGAGCCCTACATGTGTTTTGAAGTATGCCATGCCATCTTTACAGGGGTGTATGCCACGTATTTTTGTGATCTCTGTGGTGACTAGCACAATCATGCAAAGTACCGCTAGTAGTGTTGCCGATTTCAGCGACTTAGAAATCTTCTAAGTCTTTGCCCTGTCAATATTTTTATGCCATGTATTCATGTTGATACAAAGTGATCCATGCCTCTTTTGAGCATGATCAGTAAGGATGTTTTGTAAATATGGTTGTGCTCTATCCATCCATGTCTTTGTTTGCAATTATGGAGCACCCTAGCTGGACTCAATCGAGCTCTACTTTTGCTATAAAATATTCCTGGCAGATTGTTTACATGTTAAGCGATTTTGCCGAGCTTGTTGTAGATGATCAGTGCATGCTATGTGATTGTTCTTGCCATGTTTAGCTTCTATGCCATGTCTACTTGCTGGGTGTATGCTTAGATTGTCATGCAATGCATTGTGGTGAGTGCATCGAGCTAGTAAACATGCCTACGTAACTCTGTTTTGCCATGTTCCAGTTTTCTACTAAGTCTTAATCTGTTAACGAAAGTTGCTATGTTCACATGGTTGCCATTGTATTTTCTGATCCCTTTTGGCTTTTGGTCAGTAAGGGACTTTTGTTGTATGCTTTGAGTAGCTTCATGACATGCCTTGCTTTGCCATGATATGTTCCTATAGCATGTTGTTATCTTGCTCTAAACATTGCTTCCTGATGTTAAATCCCTGATATGTTGTTATTTTCACTAAGTCTGTAACCTGTTATCTTTTGCACTTTTGCCATGCTTGTTTGAACCTGCTATTGAGTGAATTAGCCGTAGCTCAGTGTTCATCTTTTGTCAAGCATCTTAAGTGGATCCCTGCCATGTGATTTGTTGTCATGTTAGAGTGCAGTAGCTTGTTGTTCTTGATGCATTTAGAAGGCCTCATGTTGTTAATCGCAGATCGGTGCCATATTTGTTTTGCTTGCCATTTGCAAACCGTGCATCCGATTCCGGTGATCTTTATATCGATTTCGATCGAAATCAACTCATCTTTCCAGTGGCACTCTTGGTTTTCCAAGTTAAAGATAGGTTCAATCTTTCCTTTCCGAAACATGCATATGCATTTCATATCACATCCCGCATATCATACCATGTTTTGCATCATGTTGTTTGTGCCTTGCACGTGGTTGATTGTGTCTCCCTTTGCTTGTGTTCTTGCTTTGGGTAGGGCCGGGAGACGATTATGTAATCGAAGAACCTGTTGAGTACGCTGACGAGGACCAAGCTAATGTCAACTCGGAGAACTTTGCAGCCAAGATGACCATACCCTCGAAATCACTTCTATCTTTGCTTGCTAGATGCTTGCTCTATTGCTATGCCTATGCTACGATACCTACCACTTGCTTATCATGCCTCCCATATTGCCATGTCAAACCTCTAACCCACCTTGTCCTAGCAAACCGTTGTTTCGCTATGTTACCACTTTGCTCAGCCCCTCTTATGGCGTTGCTAGTTGCAGGTGAAGATTGGAGTTTGTTCCTCATTGGAACATGTTTATTGTTGAGATATCACTATTATATCTTGTCTACTTTAATGCATCTATATACTTGGTAAAGGGTGGAAGGCTCGGCCTTATGCCTGGTGTTTTGCTCCACTCTTCCCGCCCTAGTTTCCGTCATACCGGTGTTATGTTCCTTGATTTTGCGCTCCTTACACGGTTGGGTTATAATGGGAACCCCTTGACAGTTCGCCTTCAACAAAACTCCTCCAGCAATGCCCAACCTTGGTTTTACCATTTGCCACCTAGCCTATTTTTCCCTTGGGTTCCGCGGACTCAAGGGTCATCTTTATTTTAAACCCCCGGGCCAGTGCTCCTCTCAGTGTTGGTCCAATTTGTCAGCTGTCGGTGGCCACCAGGGGCAACTCTGGGCTGGCCTACCGGAAGTTTGGATGATCCGGTGTGCCCTGAGAACGAGATATGTGCAGCTCCTATCGGGATTTGTCGGCACATTCGGGTGGCTTTGCTGGTTTAGTTTTACCATTATCGAGATGTCTTGTAACCGGGATTCCGAGTCTGGTCGGCTTGTCTTGGGGGAAGGAATATCCTTTGTTGACCGTGAGAGCTTGTGATGGGCTAAGTTGGGACATGCCTGCGGGGATTTGATCTATCGAAAGCCGTTCCCGCGGTTATGGGAGGATGGGAATTTGTTAATGTCTGGTTGTAGAAAACCTGAAACTTAACTTCATTTAAAATGAATCAATAGAGTGTGTGGCGGTGATGATCTCTTTTCGGCGGAGTCCGGGAAGAGAACACGGTCTCGTGTTATGCTTGAACGTAGGTTGCTCTAGGATCACTTCTTGATCATAGTTTATCGATCGTGCCTTTGCCTTCTCTTCTCGCTCTCATTGGCGTATGTTAGCCACCATATATGCTACTGCTTGCTGGAGCTCCACATCATACCTTTTACCACTTCCTATAAGCTTAAATAGTCTTGATCGCGAGGGTGTGAGATTGCTGAGTCCCCGTGACTCACAGATTACTTCCAAAACCAGATGCAGGGACCGGTGATACCGCTCCAGGAGATGCGACTAAGCTCAAGTGGGAGTTCGATGAGGACTCAGGACGATACTACGTTTCTTTTCCAGACGATCAATAGTGGTGCCTAGTTGGGGCGATCGGGAACTTTGTTGCCTTTGGGGTTGTCTTTATTTTGGTTCCGTAGTCGGACCTTGATTGTATCTGGATGAATGTAATGTTATTTATGCTATTGTGTGATGTAGCGATTGTAAGCCAACTATGTATCTCTTCCCTTTTTTCAGTACATGGGTTGTGTGAAGATTACCCCACTTGCGACATTGCTTACAATGCGGTTAGGCCTCTAAGTCATGTTTGGACACGTGGGAGATATAGCCGCATCGTGGGCGTTACAAGTTGGTAATCAAAGCCTTCCCCGACTTAGGACCCCCCCTGCTTAATCGAATCGCTGGCGTTGTTGAGTCTAGAAAATTGTTTTGAGTCATTTAGGATTATATATATCAGAGAGTAGGATTCTTTTTACTCCTCAGTCCCTTCGTCGCTCTGGTGAGGCATCCTGACATAGAGTTTTGACTCTTCTCTTCTCAAATTTCACTAAAAAAAATTTAGGATCACGCGGGTATCCTAGAATCGTTCCGATGGTTTTGTGACGAGAATATTGTTCTTGGTGCCTCCTGACATTTAGGGTTTGTGGCAGTGTCCTGGGGAGTTGAGCTCTGAGGTGTTGTTGTCACAATTTTATCGTTGCAATTCTAGAATACCTGAGTTTCGCCGACATCGAAAATCTCTTTTATGCAGTTGTTGGTGAGATAACATCGACGCCACCCAGTACGGGGCGGGAGTTTGGGAGTATTGCCATAACTCATATAATGGATGCTTTTCAAAGGTTGAGGTAAATGATTTCCGAAGGTGTCTTGGTTATGTGTTGAAGGATGGATACAGTTGGATGTAGGATTTGCTAGCTTTGGGTGAGATATTATGCTTCCCCTCTTTCCCCAACACCTGATTGCATAACCGGAAAGGTTTGGGAGTTTCATAGGTGGGAATTCTTGTAGCTCTAGTATTTCTTCCGCGGATATTTGGTTTTGTGATTGGGTAATCCTCACCAAGTATTTGTTCTTGTCTGTACCTTGTTGTTTTGTTCATATACCCCTATCTACGTGGCTTCTCAATTTATGGAAGTGTGACCATTTCAATTGGAATGCATTCATTCATTTTGTTCGGATGTTAAGACTATATGTTGCAATCTCGATCCATTTGATTCAGCTTGAATATATGTTTTTCATGATGCTAACGGATGTCACCCTCTTCAGGATGGCTCCTCCAACGCGTCAGAGTCCTGAACCGCCGCCACCACCTCCACCTCCAGAGGCATGGCAAGCTGTGATGGCCGCTACCAATGCCAACACGCAGCTGATCATGCAACTCTTGCAAGAGTGCAACCAAGGGAATCAAGGCCATGGCAACAATCAGAATCAGTTTGCTACACTCAACCAGTTCCTCACAAATCAGACAAAGACATTCAGTAACTGTGTCGAGGCAACAGACGCTGATGATTGTCTCGTGGATATTTCCAAGCATTTCGAGTGGAGCAACGTCAGGCCTGAGGACTTTGTCAAGTTTGCCTCGCTCCAACTCAAAGACCAAGCTGCAAAATGGTATCAGCAATACAAAGATTCTAGAGGAGGTCATGTGATCACCTGGGATGAATTCCATCAAGACTTCAAAGCTCACCACATTCCTCAGAGTGTTGTTGAGAGCAAGCGTGAGGAGTTCCGCAATCTGAAGCAAGGCAACTTGTCTGTTTACCAGTATAACATCAAGTTCCAGAAGCTCGCTCATTTCTCCAAGCAAGACGTCCCTGATGAGAAGAGCATGATTTATCAGTTCAGAGGTGGTCTCAGAGAATATCTCCAACTAGCTCTTGTTCTTTTTAAGCCGCAGAAGTACGATGAGTTCTATGATATGGCACTGAAACAAGAGACTGCTCAACTCAAGTGCGATGCATCCAAGAAACGATTCAGGGATGCAACTCCTTCTTCCTCAACTCAAGTGGTAACTAAGCAGCAAAAGTATTGGTTGCCTCCTCCTCCGTTTTGTCAGCCTTATCAGCAGAAGAGCAAAGGTGGCAATGGATCTTCCCACCCACCCAACCCAGGCTTTCAGAACAAGGCTTCGTCTCATGCTCCATTATCAAGTGCTCCATATCATTGTCCCCTCTCGGAGGTCACATGCAATAAGTGTCAGCAGAAGGGTCACTATGCCAACAAATGCTTCAATCAGAGGTGTCTTCCTCCTCCTCCTGTGAGGTCTGCCAGCACTGTAGTGGTCAAGCATAATCCCAAGCATGCCAATGTCAACTTGATGAACGCAGCTCAGGCAGAGGACTCGTTAGATGTGATCATGGGTAACCTTCCTGTAAACGATATTCCTGGAAAAGTTCTTTTTGACATTGGTGCATCGGATTGTTTCATCTCGACACCATTTGCATCTAAGCATGAGTTGGTTTTCCAAGATATGCATAGACCGTTAGCAGTTGTCTCACCGGGTAAATGCTTGCATGCAAGCTACGTGGTTCCGGAAGTTTCTATCACGTTGGGCGACTATAAGTTTCTTTCTTCTCCAATGGTCCTTGGTAACTCGGATATTGATCCTATTCTCGGAATGGATTGGCTTTCTAAGCACAAGGCTCAGCTTGATTGTGCTTCCAGGCAGTTTCAATTGACACATTCACCTGAGGATGTAATCATCTTTGCCGGTCGTGATGATACCATCAGACAGTTTTTCTCTCAACGAGAAGGGTGAGTTGGATGCCATCTCTCAGATTCCAGTCGTTCGCGAATATCAAGACGTCTTTCCAGAAGAGCTTCCAGGAATGCCTCCGCACCGGCCAGTTGAATTCGTCATCGATCTTGAGCCTGGCACGGAACCTATTTGCAAACGTCCTTACAATCTTGGACCTGAAGAGTTGAAGGAGCTGAAGAAGCAACTCGATATTCAAGAGCGTATGGGTCTCATCCGACCAAGTTCTTCTCCATGGGCTTGTGGTGTTCTTTTTGTCAAGAAGAAGGATGGAACGGATCAACTTTGTGTCAACTACCATCCATTGAACAAGAAGACCATAAATAACAAGTACCCACTTCCCAACATCAATGAGCTTTTCGAACAACTCATAGGTGCTCAAGTATTCTCCAAGCTTGATCTTCGTATGGGCTATCATCTGATTCGCATTCATGTAGAAGATATCCCCAAGACAGCTTTCAGAACAAGCTATGGTTCATATGAATACACTGTCATGTCTTTCGGCCTTGTCAATGCTTGGCCAACATTCTGTCGCATGATGAACATCATCTTCAACGCCTACACAAATGACTTCGTCTTGGTCTACCTCGATGACATTTTGGTCTTTTCCAAGAACAAGGAGGATCATGCCAAGCACTTGAGATTGGTGCTGGATAAACTCAGAGGACATCAGTTCTATGCGAAGTTTTCAAAGTGCGAGTGTTGGCTAGATGAGGTTCTATACCTTGGGCATATCATCTCCGCAAAGGGCATAGCTGTTAATCCTGAGAAGGTGTCTGCAATTTTGAATTGGGAACCACCTCAGAATGTGAAGCAACCCCGCGGCTTCCTTGGGCTCGCAAGCTATTGCCGAAGGTTCGTTGAGAACTTCTCAAAGATCGTGAAGCCACTTTCCAACCTTCTCCAGAAGCATGTGAAGTACATCTGGTCACCTGAATGTGACATCGCTTTCAACACCCTGAAAGAGAAGTTAGTCACTGCTCCAGTTCTGACTCCTCCTGATGAATCCAAACCATTTGAGGTTTTCTGTGATGCTTCCCTTCAAGGTCTTGGTGCAGTGTTGATGCAATAGAAGAAAGTTGTGGACTATACCTTTCGCCAGTTGAAGCCCAATGAAAAGAACTACCCCACTCATCACCTCGAGTTAGTGGGAGTTGTCCATGCTCTTTTAACATGGAGACATCTCTTATTGGGAAGAAAAGTGGACATCTTCACTGATCATAAGAGTCTCAAGTACATCTTCACTCAGCCCAACCTCAACCTCAGGCCGACTCGTTGGGTCGAAATGATTCAAGACTATAATCCGAGTATTGAATATACTCCAGGCAAGGCCAATGTAATTGTTGACGCATTGAGCAGGAAGGCTTACTGCAACAGTTTGATTCTCAAGCCTTACCAACCGGAGCTTTGTGAAGCTTTCCGCAAACTCAATTCCATGTTGTTCCTCAAGGATTCCTTGCCAACCTCCAAGTCTCTCCTACTATGGAAGATCAGATTCGTGAGGCTCAACTTCTTGATGCTATGGTGAAGAAGGTGAATATTGGGATTTGCAAGAGTCAACCCAAGTACACGTGCTATTGTCTTGATGACAAGGATACTCTATTCTTCGAGGATCGCATTGTTGTTCCTAAAGGTGACCTTCGTAAAGTCATCATGAACAAGGCTCACAATTCACTCCTCTCTATTCACCCTGGAAGTACAAAGATGTACCAGGAGCTCAAGCAGTCGTATTGGTGGACTCGAATGAAGCGCGAGATTGCTTAGTTCGTGAATGAATGTGATGTCTACAGAAGAGTGAAGGAAAAACACCAATGACCAGCTGGTCTCCTCCAACCTCTTGCCATTCCATAATGGAAGTTTGACCATATTGAGATGGACTTCGTGACTGGATTTCCCAAGTCCAAGCGTGGCAATGATGCTATCTATGTTGTCATCAACAAGCTCACTAAAGTGGCTCATTTTCTTCCTATCAAAGAATCTATCACAGCAGCTCAGTTGGTAGAACTATATACCTCCAGGATTTTCTCCTTGCACGGCATTCCGAAGTTGATATCTTCAGATCGTGGAAGCATCTTTACCTCTATGTTCTGGGATTCTTTTCAGAAGGCCATGGGCACCAACATTCGCTTCAGCACAGCCTTTCATCCTCAAACTAGTGGCCATGTTGAGCGAGTCAATCAAATTCTTGAACATATGCTTAGGGCATGTGTCATTTCTTTCAGTATGAAGTGGGAAGATTGTCTTCCATATGCCTAGTTCTCCTACAACAACAGCTTCCAAGCGAGTTCGGGCAAGGCCCCATTCGAGGTTCTCTATGGCAGGAAGTGCCGTACTCCTCTTAACTGGTCAGAGACTGGTGAACGCCAACTTCTTGGCAATGACTTGATCACAGAGGCTGAAGAAATGTGCAAAGTCGTTCGTGAAAATCTCAAAGTCGCGCAATCGCGCCAAAAGAGTTACTATGATAGCAAGCATCATGACTTGGCTTTCGAGATCGGGGACCATGTCTACCTCCGCGTCTCTCCAATGAAAGGTACTCGTCGCTTCGGTATCAAAGGGAAGCTTGCCCCTAGATACGTGGGTCCTTTCAAGATCATTGGCAAAAGAGGCGATCTCACCTATCAACTTGAGCTTCCATCCAACTTTGCAAACGTGCACGACGTGTTTCACGTGTCTCAACTCCGCAAGTGTTTCAAGACTCTTGACCGCACCATCAACTTCGAAGAGATTGATCTACAGGAGGACCTGTATTATCATGAGCACCCCGTTGCTATTCTTGAAGAAACTGAGTGCAAGACTCGCAACAAGTCTATCAAATTCCTGAAAGTCAAGTGGTCACATCATTCCGACCGTGAAGCCACCTCGGAACGCGAGGACCACCTCCGTTCTAAGTACCCGGAGTTTTTCCAGTCCTAGATCTTTGGACGAGATCCTTTCGTAGTGGTGGAGTGTTGTAACGCCCCGTATGTAACCTGCCATATTTGTATTCCAACTGTTGTCATTTCCGGGACTAAGTTATGATATTTCCTTGTTGTCGAGTTTTTGTCTTCGTGTTATTATGTCTTTGTCTTGCATCTCATATCACGTCATCATGTGCATCGCATTTGCATACGTGTTCGTCTCATGCATCCGAGCATTTTCTCCGTTGTCCGTTTTGCATTCCGGCGCTCCTATGTCCTCTAGTGTCCCTTTCTACCCCTTTTCATGTGCGGATACTAAATGTTCTCGGGTTGGACCGAAACTTGCCAAGCGGCCTTGGTTTACTACCGGTAGAACCCCTATCAAGTTTCATGCCATTTGGACTTCGTTTGATACTCCAACGGTTAACCGAGGAACCGAAAAGGCCTCGTGTGTGTTGCAGCCCAACACCCCTCCAAACTGGCCAAAAAACCCACCTAAACCCCCTCCATCATCTAGGTCGTTCGATCATGATCGCGTGGCCAAAAACCGTGCTCAATTTGGAGCCTCCTAGCTCCCTTTACCTATATATATATAGACCCCCCCCTCCAAAATCTCGCCGGACAATTCCTCCCACCGACGGACGTGTCCGCTCCGCTCGCCGCCGCCATGTGGCAGCATCCCATTCGCCGCCGACCGTGCCCACTTCACCGCGCCACCGGGCCCGCGGGGCCCATCGCCGGCCCGCCCCCGGGCCGCGCCCCGCGCCGCCGCCCTGCGCCTCGCCCGACCGCGCCGCCCCGTCTCCTCCCCCGCGCCGATGAGCCTCCGCTCTGGCCGCCGCCCGCCATCGCCAGTCGCCGCCGTTTGCCGCCAGCCACCGCGGGCGACCTCGCTGGTCGCCGTCGACGCAGGCAATCGCCCCGCGTCCCTCGCCGCCCACGGGTCCCGCTCCGATCGGCCGGCCTCCTCCTCCCCGGCGAGCCTCCGCATCGCTCCGGCCACCGCGGCTTCAACTCCGGCCATCCTCGATTTCCGCGCAACTCCGATCCGGATCAAGATCTGGAAACCCTAACGGTTGACCTAATTTTTCCCCGTTTCAGTAATTTTTGCATATTTTGATCATGCCATAACTCTGCATCCCTCGCTCCGTTTTGGGCGTGTAGCATATCAAATTGTTCGCCTCGACGAGTACTTCATTTCATATCATTGCACCATGTTCATTTGAGCTCATCCTGATGCCCTAAATGTTGTTGCAAGAGTGCTATGCAATGTTAGTTTCAGATTCTTATCAGTAATTGGATATTTGTCATTTTTGGCATGATTAATGTGTGCCTCCTATGAACTAGAGCCCCACATGTGTTTTGAAGTATGCCATGCCATCTTTACAGGGGTGTATGCCATGTATTTTTGTGATCTCTGTGGTGACTAGCACAAGCATGGAAAGTACCCCTAGTAATGTTGCTGATTTCAGAGACTTAGAAATCTTCTAAGTCTTTGCCCTGTCAATATTTTTATGCCATGTATTCATGTTGGTACAGAGTGATCCATGCCCCTTTTGAGCATGATCAGTAAAGATGTTTTGTAGATATGGTTGTGATCTATCCATCCATATCTTTGTTTACAATTATGGAGCAGCCTAGCTGGACTCAATCAAGCTCTACTTTTGCTATAAAATGTTCCTGGCAGATTGTTGACATGTTAAGCGATTTTGCCGAGCTTGTTGTAGATGATCCGTGCATGCTATGTGATTGTTCTTGCCATGTTTAGCTTCTAGGTCATGTCTACTTGCTGGGTGTATGCTTAGATTGTCATGCAATGACTTGTGTTGAGTGCATCGAGCTCGTGAACATGCCTACGTGAATCTGTTTTGCCAAGTTCCAGTTTTCTACTAAGTCTGAATCTGTTAACGAAAGTTGCTATGTTCACATGGTTGCCATTGTATTTTCTGATCCCTTTTGTCTTATGGTCAGTAAGGGACTTTTGTTGTATGCTTTGAGTAGCTTCATGAGATGTCTTACTTTGCCATGATATGTTCCTGACGCACATTGTTATCTTGCTCTAAACATTGCTTCCTGTTGTTAAATCCCTGACATGTTGTTATTTTCACAAAGTCTGTAACCTGTTATCTTTTGCACTTTTGCCATGCTTGTTTGAACCTGCTATTGAGTAAATTAGTCATAGCTCAGTGTTCATCTTTTGTCAAGCATCTTAAGTGGATCCTTGCCATGTGATTTGTTGTCATGTTAGAGTGCAGTAGCTTGTTGTTCTTCATGCATTTAGATGGCCTCGTGCTGTTAATCGCAGATTGGTGTAAATTTGTTTTGCTTGCCATTTGCAAACCATGCATCCGATTCCGGTGATCTTTATATCGATTTTGACCGAAATCAACTCATCTTTCCAGTGGCACTCTTGGTTTTCCAAGGTGAGGCCAGGTTCAATCTTTCCTTTCTGAAACATGCAAATGCATTTCATATCACATCCCGCATATCATACCATGTTTTGCATCATATTGTTTGTGCATTGCACGTGGTTGATTGTGTCTCCCTTTGCTTGTGTTATTGCTTTGGGTAGATCCGGGAGATGAGTACGTGATCGAGGAACCCATTGAGTATGCTTACGAGGATCAAGCTAACGTCAACTCGGAGAACTTTGCAGGCAAGATGACCATACCCTCGAAATCACTTCTATCTTTGCTTGCTAGATGCTCGCTCTATTGCTATGCCTATGCTACGATACCTACCACTTGCTTATCATGCCTCCCATATTGCCATGTCAAACCTCTAACCCACCTTGTCCTAGCAAACCGTTGTTTGGCTATGTTACCGCTTTGCTCAGACCCTCTTATAGCGTTGCTAGTTGCAGGTGAAGATTGGAGTTTGTTCCTCGTTGGAACATGTTTATTGTTGGGATATCACTATTATATCTTGTCTACTTTAATGCATCTATATACTTGGTAAAGGATGGAAGGCTCGGCCTTATGCCTGGTGTTTTGTTCCACTCTTGCCGCCCTAGTTTCCGTCATACCGGTGTTATGTTCCTTGATTTTGCGTTCCTTACATGGTTGGGTTATAATGGGAACCCCTTGACAGTTCGCCTTGAATAAAAATCCTCCAGCAATGCCCAACCTTGGTTTTACCATTTGCCACCTAGCCTATTTTTTTCCTTGGGTTCCGCGGACTCAAGGGTCATCTTTATTTTAAACCCCTGGGCCAGTGCTCCTCTGAGTGTTGGTCCAATTTGTCAGCCGCCTGTGGCCACCACGGGCAACTCTGGGCTGGCCTACCGGATGTTTGGACGATCCAGTGTGGCCTGAGAACGAGATATGTGCAGCTCCTATCGGGATTTGTCGGCACATTCAGGTGGCTTTGCTGGGTTAGTTTTACCATTGTCGAGATGTCTTGTAACCGGGATTCTGAGTCTGATCAGATTGTCTTGGGAGAAGGAATATCCTTCGTTGACCGTGAGAGCTTGTGATGGGCTAAGTTGGGACACCCCTCGAGGGATTTGATCTTTCGAAAGCCATGCTCGCGGTTATGGGCAGATGGGAATTTGTTAATGTTCGGTTGTAGAAAACCTGAAACTTAATTTCATTTAAAATGAATCAATAGAGTGTGTGGCCATGATGATCTCTTTTCGGTGGAGTGCGGGAAGAGAACACAGTCTCGTGTTATCACTACTAGAAAAACCCCTACTAATGGCGCACCTAGTATGGCCATTAATGGCGCTTCTGTGGTGCACCACTAATAGCACGCCATTAGTAATTTTTACTAATGGCGCACCAGTGGTGCGCCATTAGTATCTGGTATACTAATGGTGCACCAGTGGTGCGCCATTAGTATCTGGTATACTAATGGCGCACCACTGGTGAGCCATTAGTATAGGCCACGGTGCGCCATTAGTATGCCTCCCAGGGGCCAGGTGCTTTGGATACTAATGGCGCACCACAACTGGATGCGCCATTAGTAACCGCGGCATACTAATGGCGCACTTTCCTGTGATGCGCCATTAGTGATGCGCCATTTTGAATCTAGATCTGGATCGTGATTTTTTGCCCATTTTTTGCTCGTTTTTTTTCTTGTTTTTTGGCACGACAATATTCTCAAATTTTGTTCCTGTTTTTGGATCTTGTTGCCATGGTCTTTTGCCGGAGAGGAGTTCGCCGGAGAGGAGGAGGAGGAGGTCGCTGGAGAGGAGGGAGGAGGAGCTCACCGGAGAGGAGGGAGGAGCAGCTCACCGGAGAGGAGGGAGGAGGAGCTCACCGGAGAGGAGGGGATTTTTTGCCTCACCAAAGAGGAGGGAGGAGGGAGAGGAGGGAGGAGGAGCTCACCGGAGAGGAGGGGATTTTTTGCCTCACCGGAGAGGAGGGAGGAGGGAGAGGAGGGAGGAGGAGCTCACCGGAGAGGAGGGGATTTTTTGCCACACCGGAGAGGAGGGAGGAGGGAGAGGAGGGAGGAGGAGCTCACCAGAGAGGAGGGAGCTCACCGGAGAGGAGGGAGGAGGAGCTCACCGGAGAGGAGGGAGGAGGAGCTCACCGGAGAGGAGGGGATTTTTTGCCACACCGGAGAGGAGGGAGGAGGGAGGAGGAGCTCACCGGAGAGGAGGGAGGAGGAGCTCACCGGAGAGGAGGGAGAAGAAACCATGAGGGGAGGGGAGGGGAGGAGGGAGGAGGGAGGAGGAGGTCGCTGGAGAGGAGGGAGAAGAAACCATGAGGGGAGGGGAGGGGAGGGGAGGGGAGGGGAGGGGAGGGGAGGAGGGAGGAGGGAGGAGGGAGGAGGAGGTCGCCGGAGAGGAGGAGAAGGTCACCGGAGAGGAGAAGTATGGTGGAAGAGAGAAGGGAAGATGAAATGAAGAGAGGAGGAGAGGACCAGCCATATATACGGCATACTAATGGCGCACCGCGGGCAGGTGCGCCATTAGTAATTTTTTTTATTTTTTTGATTTATTTTGAATTTTGAAGGCGGGAAGATACTAATGGCGCACCACGGGCAGGTGCGCCATTAGTAATTTTATTTTTATTTTTTTGACTTATTTTGAATTTTGAAGGAGGGAAGATACTAATGGCGCACCATGGGCAGGTGCGCCATTAGTAAGTTTGAATTTTTTTGATTTTTTTTGCCTCTCTAGATCTTAAAAGCGCCGTATCTTTTTTTCTGTTAGGTTTTTGAGGATTTTGAAAATGTTTAAGGGGGTTCCCCCGTTAAATTTGGATGTAACTTTTCGAGTAGATGATTTTTCATATAAAAAACTTTTTCATCCGAGTTAGTATGCAAAAGTTATGCCCATTTTTACAAATTCTCGCGAGATTTTGCAAATGAAGTCAAAATTCATATTTGCAAATTTTCCCAACAACTAGGCCACATATCACTTGGGAAACTTATTTTCTTTTATTTTTTTGACATTTTTATCATTTTCTTTTATTTTTTTTAAAAACTGAAAAGGCGATCCACCGCGGGGGGGTGCATTCGGTGGAAGTGGTGGCCAAGGTTACTAATGGCGCACCGTGGCATGGTGCGCCATTACTAGTTTAACTAGTAATGGCGCACCACACCCACGGTGCGCCATTAGTATGTTTGGACAGGCGCACTAGTTCAAAAAAAAATTTGGTACTAATGGCGCACCGTAGGCAGGGTGCGCCATTAGTAGTTTCAACACTAATGGCACATCAGAAGGTGGTGCGCCATTAGTATATACTAATGGCGAACCACATGTCTGGTGCGCCATTAGTGTCATTTCCATCTATAGCCCTTTTCTTAGTAGTGTATGCTTGAACATAGGTTGCTATTGTTGGGTTTCACAGTAATTTCAAAAAAATTCCTACGCACACGCAAGATCATGGTGATGCATAGCAACGAGAGGGGGAGAGTGTGATCTACGTACCCTTGTAGATCGACAACGGAAGCGTTGACTTGGTTGATGTAGTCGTACGTCTCCACGGCCTGACCGATCAAGCACCAAAACTATGGCACCTCCGAGTTCTAGCACACGTTCAGCTCAATGACGATCCCCGGACTCCGATCCAGCAAAGTGTCGGGGAAGAGTTCCATCAGCACGACGGCGTGGTGACGATCTTGATGTTCTACCGTCGCAGGGCTTCGCCTAAGCACCGCTACAATATTATCGAGAACTTTGGTGGAAGGGGGCACCGCACACGGCTAAGAATATGATCACGTGGATCAACTTGTGTCTCTAGGGGTGCCCCTTGCCTCCGTATATAAAGGCTCAATATACCTCCCGGGGGGTTCCGGTAACCTCCGGGTACTCCGGTAAAATCCCGATTTCACCCGGAACACTTCCGATATCCAAACGTAGGCTTCCAATATATCAATCTTTATGTCTCGACCATTTCGAGGCTCCTCGTCATGTCCGTGATCACATCCTGGACTACGAACAACCTTTGGTACATCAAAATGCATAAACTCATAATGTAACTGTCATCGTAACCTTAAGCGTGCGGACCCTACGGGTTCGAGAACAATGTAGACATGACCGAGACACGTCTCCGGTCAATAACCAATAGTGGAACCTGGATGCTCATATTGGGTCCTACATATTCTACGAAGATCTTTTATCGGTCAGACCGCATAACAACATACGTTGTTCCCTTTGTCACCGGTATGTTACTTGCCCGAGATTCGATCGTCGGTATCCCATACCTAGTTCAATCTCGTTACCGGCAAGTCTCTTTACTCGTTCCATAATACATCATCCCGCAACTAACTCATTAGTTGCAATGCTTGCAAGGCTTCAGTGATGTGCATTACCGAGAGGGCCTAGAGATACCTCTCCGACAATCGGAGTGACAAATCCTAATCTCGAAATACGCCAACCCAACATGTACCTTTGGAGACACCTGTAGAGCACCTTTGTAATCACCTAGTTATGTTGTGACGTTTGGTAGCACATAAAGTGTTCCTCCGGCAAACGGGAGTTGCATAATCTCATAGTCATAGGAACATGTATAAGTCATGAAGAAAGCAATAGCAACATACTAAACGATCGGGTGCTAAGCTAATGGAATGGGTCATGTCAATCAGATCATTCAACTAATGATGTGATCCCGTTAATCAAATGACAACTCTTTGTCCATGGTTAGGAAACATAACCATATTTAATTAACGAGCTAGTGAAGTAGAGGCATACTAGTGACACTCTGTTTGTCTATGTATTCACACATGTATTATGTTTCCGGTTAATACAATTCTAGCATGAATAATAAACTTTTATCATGATATAAGGAAATAAATAATAACTTTATTATTGCCTCTAGGGCATATTTCCTTCAGTCTCCCACTTGCACTAGAGTCAATAATCTAGATTATACTATAATGATTCTAACACTCATGGAGCCTTGGTGTTGATCATGTTTTGCTCGTGGAAGAGGCTTAGTCAACGGGTCCGCTACATTCAGATCCGTATGTATGTTGCAAATCTCTATGTCTCCCACCTGGACTAGATCCCGGATGGAATTGAAGCGTCTTTTGATGTGCTTGGTTCTTTTGTGAAATCTGGATTCCTTCGCCAAGGAAATAGCACCAGTATTGTCACAAAAGATTTTCATTGGACCCGATGCACTAGGGATGACACCTAGATCGGATGTGAACTCCTTCATCCAGACTCCTTCATTTGCTGCTTCCGAAGCAGCTATGTACTCCGCTTCACATGTAGATCCCGCCACGACGCTTTGTTTAGAACTGCACCAACTGACAGCTCCACTGTTTAATGTAAACACGTATCCGGTTTGCGATTTAGAATCGTCCGGATCAGTGTCAAAGCTTGCATCAACGTAACCGTTTACGATGAGCTCTTTGTCACCTCCATATACGAGAAACATATCCTTAGTCCTTTTAAGGTACTTTAGGATGTTCTTGACCACTGTCCAGTGATCCACTCCTGGATTACTTTGGTACCTCCCTGCTAGACTTATAGCAAGGCACACATCAGGTCTAGTACACAGCATTGCATACATGATAGAGCCTATGGCTAAAGCATAGGGAACATCTTTCATTTTCTCTCTATCTTCTGAAGTGGTCGGGCATTGAGTCTGACTCAACTTCACACCTTGTAACACAGGCGAGAACCCTTTCTTTGCTTGATCCATTTTGAACTTCTTCAAAACTTTGTCAAGGTATGTGCTTTGCGAAAGTCCAATTAAGCGTCTTGATCTATCTCTATAGATCTTAATGCCTAATATGTAAGCAGCTTCACCGAGGTCTTTCATTGAAAAACTCTTATCCAAGTATCCCTTTATGCTATCCAGAAATTCTATATCATTTCCAATCAGTAATATGTCATCCACATATAATATCAGAAATGCTATAGAGCTCCCACTCACTTTCTTGTAAATACAGGCTTCTCTGAAAGTCTGTATAAAACCAAATGCTTTGATCATACTATCAAAGCATTTATTCCAACTCCGAGAGGCTTGCACCAGTCCATAAATGGATCGCTGGAGCTTGCACACTTTGTTAGCTCCCTTTGGATTGACAAAACCTTCTGGTTGCATCATATACAACTCTTCTTCCAGAAATCCATTCAGGAATGCAGTTTTGACATCCATGTGCCAAATTTCATAATCATAAAATGCGGCAATTGCTAACATGATTCGGACAGACTTAAGCATCGCTACGGGTGAGAAGGTCTCATCGTAGTCAATCCATTGAACTTGCCGAAACCCTTTTGCGACAAGTCGAGCTTTGTAGACAGTAATATTACCGTCAGCGTCAGTCTTCTTCTTGAAGATCCATTTATTCTCAATTGCTTGCTGATCATTGGGCAAGTCAACCAAAGTCCACACTTTGTTCTCATACATGGATCCCATCTCAGATTTCATGGCTTCAAGCCATTTTGCGGAATCTGGGCTCACCATCGCTTCTTCATAGTTCGTAGGTTCATCATGATCTAGTAGCATGACTTCCAGAACAGGATTACCGTACCACTCTGGCGCGGATCTCACTCTGGTTGATCTACAAGGTTCAGTAGTATCTTGTCCTGAAGTTTCATGATCATTATCATTAGTTTCCTCACTAATTGGTGTAGGTGTCAGAGAAACAGTTTTCTGTGATGCACTACTTTACAAGAAGGGAGCAGGTACAGTTACCTCGTCAAGTTCTACTTTCCTCCCACTCACTTCTTTCGAGAGAAACTCCTTCTCTAGAAAGTTTCCAAACATAGCAACAAAAGTCTTGCCTTTGGATCTATGATAGAAGGTGTATCCAATAGTCTCCTTTGGATATCCTATGAAGACTCATTTCTCCGATTTGGGTTTGAGCTTATCAGGTTGAAGCTTTTTCACATAAGCATCGCAGCCCCAAACTTTCAGAAACGACAACTTTGCTTTCTTGCCAAACCATAGTTCATAAGGTGTCGCCTCAACGGATTTTGATGGTGCCCTGTTTAACGTGAATGTGGCCGTCTCCAAAGCATAACCCCAAAACGATAGCGGTAAATCAGTAAGAGACATCATAGATCGCACCATATCTAGTAAAGTACGATTACGACGTTCGAACACACCATTACGCTGTGGTGTTCCGGGTGGCGTGAGTTGCGAAACTATTCCGCATTGTTTCAAATGTACACCAAACTCGTAACTCAAATATTCTCCTCCACGATCAGATCGTAGAAACTTTATTTTCTTGTTACGATGATTTTGAACTTCACTCTGAAATTCTTTGAACTTTTCAAACGTTTCAGACTTATGTTTCATTAAGTAGATATACCCATATCTGCTTAAGTCATCTGTGAAGGTGAGAAAATAACGATATCCGCCACGAGCCTCAATATTCATCGGACCACATACATCTGTATGTATGATTTCCAACAAATTTGTTGCTCTCTCCATAGTACCGGAGAACGGCGTTTTAGTCATCTTGCCCATGAGACACGGTTCGCAAGTACCAAGTGATTCATAATCAAGTGGTTCCAAAAGTCCATCAGTATGGAGTTTCTTCATGCGCTTTACACCGATATGACCTAAACGGCAGTGCCACAAATAAGTTGCACTATCATTATCAACTCTGCATCTTTTGGCTTCAACATTATGAATATGTGTGTTACTACTATCGAGATTCAACAAGAATAGACCACTATTCAAGGGTGCATGACCATAAAAGATATTACTCATATAAATAGAACAACCATTATTCTCTGATTTAAATGAATAACCATCTCGCATCAAACAAGATCCAGATATAATGTTCATGCTTAACGCTGGCACCAAATAACAATTATTTAGGTCTAATATTAATCCCGAAGGTAGATGTAGAGGTAGCATGCCGACCGCGATCACATCGACTTTGGAACCGTTTCCCACACGCATCGTCACCTCGTCCTTAGCCAATCTTCGCTTAATCCGTAGTCCCTGTTTCGAGTTGCAAATATTAGCAACAGAACCAGTATCAAATACCCAGGTGCTACTGCGAGCATTAGTAAGGTACACATCAATAACATGTATATCACATATACCTTTGTTCACCTTGCCATCCTTCTTATCCACCAAATATTTGGGGCAGTTCCGCTTCAAGTGACCAGTCTGCTTGCAGTAGAAGCACTCAGTTTCAGGCTTAGGTCCAGACTTGTGTTTCTTCTCTTGAGCAGCAACTTGCTTGCTGTTCTTCTTGAAGTTGCCCTTCTTTTTCCCTTTGCCCTTTTTCTTGAAACTAGTGGTCTTGTTGACCATCAACACTTGATGCTCCTTCTTGATTTCTACCTCCGCAGCTTTCGGCATTGCGAAGAGCTCGGGAATAGTCTTATTCATCCCTTGCATATTATAGTTCATCACGAAGCTCTTGTAGCTTGGTGGAAGTGATTGGAGAATTCTGTCAATGACGCTATCATCCGGAAGATTAACTCCCAGTTGAATCAAGTGATTACAATACCCAGACATCTTGAGTATATGCTCACTGACAGAACTATTCTCCTCCATCTTGCAGCTATAGAACTTATTGGAGACTTCATATCTCTCAATCCGGGCATTTGCTTGAAATATTAACTTCAACTCCTGGAACATCTCATATGCCCCATGACGTTCAAAACGTCGTTGAATTCCCGGTTCTAAGCCGTAAAGCATGGCACATTGAACTATCGAGTAGTCATCAGCTTTGCTCTGCCAGATGTTCATAACATCTGGTGTTGCTCCAGCAGCAGGCCTGGCACCCAGCGGTGCTTCCAGGACGTAATTCTTCTATGCAGCAATGAGGATAATCCTCAAGTTACGGACCCAGTCCGTGTAATTGCTACCATCATCTTTCAACTTTGCTTTCTCAAGGAACGCATTAAAATTCAACAGAACAACAGCACGGGCCATCTATCTACAATCAAATATACATAAGCAAGATACTATCTTGTACTAAGTTCATGATAAATTTAGGTTCAATTAATCATATTACTTAAAGAACTCCCACTTAGATAGACATCCCTCTAATCCTCTAAGTGATTACATGATCCAAGTCAACTAAACCATGTCCGATCATCACGTGAGATGGAGTAGTTTCGTTGGTGAACATCACTATGTTGATCATATCTACTACATGATTCACGCTCGACCTTTCGGTCTCCGTGTTCCGAGGCCATATCTGTATATGCTTGGCTCGTCAAGTATAACCTGAGTATTCCGCGTGTGCAACTGTTTTGCACCCGTTGTATTTGAACTTAGAGCCTATCACACCCGATCATCACGTGGTGTCTCAGCACGAAGAACTTTCACAACGGTGCATACTCAGGGAGAACACTTCTTGATAATTAGTGAGAGATCATCTTATAATGCTACCGTCCATCAAAGCAAGATAAGATGCATAAAAGATAAACATCACATGCAATCAATATAAGTGATATGAAATGGCCATCATCATCTTGTGCTTGTGATCTCCATCCTCGAAGCACCGTCGTGATCACCATCGTCACCGGCGCGACACCTTGATCTCCATCGCAGCATCGTTGTTGTCTCGCCAATCTCATGCTTCCACGACTATCGCTACCGCTTAGTGATAAAGTAAAGCATTACAGCGCGATTGCATTGCATACAATAAAGCGACAACCATATGGCTCCTGCCAGTTGCCGATAACTTGGTTACAAAACATGATCATCTCATACAATAAAATTTAGCATCATGTCTTGACCATATCACATCACAACATGCCCTGCAAAAACAAGTTAGACGTCCTCTACTTTGTTGTTGCAAGTTTTACGTGGCTGCTACGGGCTTAAGCAAGAACCAATCTTACCTACGCATCAAAACCACAACGATAGTTTTTCAAGTTGGTGCTGTTTTAACCTTCGCAAGGACCGGGCGTAGCCACACTCGGTTCAACTAAAGTTGGAGAAACTGTGACCCGCTAGCCACCTTTGTGCAAAGCACGTTGGGAGAACCGGTCTCGCGTAAGCGTACGCGTAATGTCGGTACGGGCTGCTTCGTCCAACAATACCGCCGAACCAAAGTATGACATGCTGGTAAGCAGTATGACTTATATCGGCCACAACTCACTTGTGTTCTACTCGTGCATATAACATCAACACATAAAACCTAGGCTCTGACACCACTGTTGGGTTTCGTAGTAATTTCAAAAAATTTCCTACGCACACGCAAGATCATGGTGACGCATACCAACGAGAGGGGGAGAGTGTGATCTACGTACCCTTGTAGATCGACAACGGAAGCGTTGACTTGGTTGATGTAGTCGTACGTCTCCACGGCCCGACCGATCAAGCACCGAAACTACGGCACCTCCGAGTTCTAGCACACGTTCAGCTCGATGACGATCCCCGGACTCCGATCCAGCAAAGTTTCAGGGAAGGGTTCCGTCAGCACGACGGCGTGGTGACGATCTTGATGTTCTACCGTCGCAGGGCTTCGCCTAAGCACCGCTACAATATTATCGAGGACTATGGTGGAAGGGGGCACTGCACGGGGCTAAGAATATGATCACGTGGATCAACTTGTGTCTCTAGGGGTGCCCCTTGCCTCCGTATATAAAGGCTCAAAGGGGGGGGCTGGCCGGCCAAGAGGAGGCATGCCAGGAGGAGTCCTGCTCCTTCCGGGAGTAGGACTCCCCCCCTTTCCTAGTTGGAATAGGATTCACGGAGGGGGAAAGGAGGAGAGAGAGGAGCAAGGGGGGCCGGCCCCCTCTCCTTGTCCTATTCGGACCAAGGGGGGGAGGGGCGCACGGCCCATCTCTAGCCACCTCTCCTCTCTTCCACTAAGGCCCACTAAGGCCCATATACCTCCCGGGGGGTTCCGGTAACCTCCCGGTACTCTGGTAAAATCCCGATTTCACCCGGAACACTTCCGATATCCGAACATAGGCTTCCAATATATCAATCTTTATGTCTCGACCATTTTGAGACTCCTCATCATGTCCGTGATCACATCCGGGACTCCGAACAACCTTCGGTACATCAAAATGCATAAACTCATAATATAACTGTCATCGTAACCTTAAGCGTGCGGACCCTACGGGTTCGAGAACAATGTAGACACGACCGAGACATGTCTCCGGTCAATAACCAATAGCGGAACCTGGATGCTCATATTGGCTCCTACATATTCTACGAAGATCTTTTATCGGTCAGACCGCATAACAACATACGTTGTTCCCTTTGTCACCGGTATGTTACTTACCCAAGATTCGATCGTCGGTATCCCATACCTAGTTCAATCTCGTTACCGGCAAGTCTCTTTACTCGTTCTGTAATACATCATCCCGCAACTAACTCATTAGTTGCAATGCTTGCAAGTCTTTAGTGATGTGCATTACCGAGAGGGCCCAGAGATACCTCTCCGACAATCGGAGTGACAAATCCTAATCTCGAAATACGCCAACCCAACATGTACCTTTGGAGACACCTGTAGAGCACCTTTATAATCACCCAGTTACGTTGTGACGTTTGGTAGCACACAAAGTGTTCCTCCGGCAAACGGGAGTTGCATAATCTCATAGTCATAGGAACATGTATAAGTCATGAAGAAAGCAATAGCAACATACTAAACGATCGGGTGCTAAGCTAATGGAATGGGTCATGTCAATCAGATCATTCAACTAATGATGTGATCCCGTTAATCAAATGACAACTCTTTGTCCATGGTTAGGAAACATAACCATCTTTGATTAACGAGCTAGTCAAGTAGAGGCATACTAGTGACACTATGTTTGTCTATGTATTCACACATGTATTATGTTTCCGGTTAATACAATTCTAGCATGAATAATAAACTTTTATCATGATATAAGGAAATAAATAATAACTTTATTATTGCCTCTAGGGCATATTTCCTTCAGTCTCCCACTTGCACTAGAGTCAATAATCTAGATTATACTATAATGATTCTAACACTCATGGAGCCTTGGTGTTGATCATGTTTTGCTCGTGGAAGAGGCTTAGTCAACGGGTCTGCTACATTCAGATCCGTATGTATGTTGCAAATCTCTATGTCTCCCACCTGGACTAGATCCCGGATGGAATTGAAGCGTCTTTTGATGTGCTTGGTTCTTTTGTGAAATCTGGATTCCTTCGCCAAGGAAATAGCACCAGTATTGTCACAAAAGATTTTCATTGGACCCGATGCACTAGGGATGACACCTAGATCGGATGTGAACTCCTTCATCCAGACTCCTTCGTTTGCTGCTTCCGAAGCAGCTATGTACTCCGCTTCACATGTAGATCCTGCCATGACGCTTTGTTTAGAACTGCACCAACTGACAGCTCCACTGTTTAATGTAAACACGTATCCGGTTTGCGATTTAGAATCGTCCGGATCAGTGTCAAAGCTTGCATCAACGCAACTGTTTACGATGAGCTCTTTGTCACCTCCATATACGAGAAACATATCCTTAGTCCTTTTAAGGTACTTCAGGATGTTCTTGACCACTGTCCAGTGATCCACTCCTGGATTACTTTGGTACCTCCCTGCTAGACTTATAGCAAGGCACACATCAGGTCTAGTACACAGCATTGCATACATGATAGAGCCTATGGCTAAAGCATAGGGAACATCTTTCATTTTCTCTCTATCTTCTGAAGTGGTCGGGCATTGAGTCTGACTCAACTTCACACCTTGTAAGACAGGCGAGAACCCTTTCTTTGCTTGATCCATTTTGAACTTCTTCAAAACTTTGTCAAGGTATGTGCTTTGCGAAAGTCCAATTAAGCGTCTTGATCTATCTCTATAGATCTTAATGCCTAATATGTAAGCAGCTTCACCGAGGTCTTTCATTGAAAAACTCTTATCCAAGTATCCCTTTATGCTATCCAGAAATTCTATATCATTTCCAATCAGTAATATGTCATCCACATATAATATCAGAAATGCTATAGAGCTCCCACTCACTTTCTTGTAAATACAGGCTTCTCTGAAAGTCTGTATAAAACCAAATGCTTTGATCACACTATCAAAGCATTTATTCCAACTCCGAGAGGCTTGCACCAGTCCATAAATGGATCGCTGGAGCTTGCACACTTTGTTAGCTCCCTTTGGATCGACAAAACCTTCTGGTTGCATCATATACAACTCTTCTTCCAGAAATCCATTCAGGAATGCAGTTTTGACATCCATGTGCCAAATTTCATAATCATAAAATGCGGCAATTGCTAACATGATTCGGACAGACTTAAGCATCGCTACGGGTGAGAAGGTCTCATCGTAGTCAATCCATTGAACTTGCCGAAACCCTTTTGCGACAAGTCGAGCTTTGTAGACAGTAATATTACCGTCAGCGTCAGTCTTCTTCTTGAAGATCCATTTATTCTCAATTGCTTGCTGATCATTGGGCAAGTCAACCAAAGTCCACACTTTGTTCTCATACATGGATCCCATCTCAGATTTCATGGCTTCAAGCCATTTTGCGGAATCTGGGCTCACCATCGCTTCTTCATAGTTCGTAGGTTCATCATGATCTAGTAGCATGACTTCCAGAACAGGATTACCGTACCACTCTGGCGCGGATCTCACTCTGGTTGATCTACAAGGTTCAGTAGTATCTTGTCCTGAAGTTTCATGATCATTATCATTAGTTTCCTCACTAATTGGTGTAGGTGTCAGAGAAACAGTTTTCTGTGATGCACTACTTTACAAGAAGGGAGCAGGTACAGTTACCTCGTCAAGTTCTACTTTCCTCCCACTCACTTCTTTCGAGAGAAACTCCTTCTCTAGAAAGTTTCCAAACATAGCAACAAAAGTCTTGCCTTCGGATCTATGATAGAAGGTGTATCCAATAGTCTCCTTTGGATATCCTATGAAGACTCATTTCTCCGATTTGGGTTTGAGCTTATCAGGCTGAAGCTTTTTCACATAAGCATCGCAGCCCCAAACTTTCAGAAACGACAACTTTGCTTTCTTGCCAAACCATAGTTCATAAGGTGTCGCCTCAACGGATTTTGATGGTGCCCTGTTTAACGTGAATGTGGCCGTCTCCAAAGCATAACCCCAAAACGATAGCGGTAAATCAGTAAGAGACATCATAGATCGCACCATATCTAGTAAAGTACGATTACGACGTTCGAACACACCATTACGCTGTGGTGTTCCGGGTGGCGTGAGTTGCGAAACTATTCCGCATTGTTTCAAATGTACACCAAACTCGTAACTCAAATATTCTCCTCCACGATCAGATCGTAGAAACTTTATTTTCTTGTTACGATGATTTTGAACTTCACTCTGAAATTCTTTGAACTTTACAAACGTTTCAGACTTATGTTTCATTAAGTAGATATACCCATATCTGCTTAAGTCATCTGTGAAGGTGAGAAAATAACGATATCCGCCACGAGCCTCAATATTCATCGGACCACATACATCTGTATGTATGATTTCCAACAAATTTTTTGCTCTCTCCATAGTACCGGAGAACGGCATTTTAGTCATCTTGCCCATGAGACACGGTTCGCAAGTACCAAGTGATTCATAATCAAGTGGTTCCAAAAGTCCATCAGTATGGAGTTTCTTCATGCGCTTTACACCGATATGACCTAAACGGCAGTGCCACAAATAAGTTACACTATCATTATCAACTCTGCATCTTTTGGCTTCAACATTATGAATATGTGTGTTACTACTATCGAGATTCAACAAGAATAGACCACTATTCAAGGGTGCATGACCATAAAAGATATTACTCATATAAATAGAACAACCATTATTCTCTGATTTAAATGAATAACCATCTCGCATCAAACAAGATCCAGATATAATGTTCATGCTTAACGCTGGCACCAAATAACAATTATTTAGGTCTAATATTAATCCCGAAGGTAGATGTAGAGGTAGCGTGCCGACCGCGATCACATCGACTTTGGAACCGTTTCCCACACGCATCGTCACCTCGTCCTTAGCCAATCTTCGCTTAATCCGTAGTCCCTGTTTCGAGTTGCAAATATTAGCAACAGAACCAGTATCAAATACCCAGGTGCTACTGCGAGCATTAGTAAGGTACACATCAATAACATGTATATCACATATACCTTTGTTCACCTTGCCATCCATCTTATCCACCAAATATTTGGGGCAGTTCCGCTTCAAGTGACCAGTCTGCTTGCAGTAGAAGCACTCAGTTTCAGGCTTAGGTCCAGACTTGTGTTTCTTCTCTTGAGCAGCAACTTGCTTGCTGTTCTTCTTGAAGTTGCCCTTCTTTTTCCCTTTGCCCTTTTTCTTGAAACTAGTGGTCTTGTTGACCATCAACACTTGATGCTCCTTCTTGATTTCTACCTCCGCAGCTTTCGGCATTGCGAAGAGCTCGGGAATAGTCTTATTCATCCCTTGCATATTATAGTTCATCACGAAGCTCTTGTAGCTTGGTGGAAGTGATTGGAGAATTCTGTCAATGACGCTATCATCCGGAAGATTAACTCCCAGTTGAATCAAGTGATTACAATACCCAGACATCTTGAGTATATGCTCACTGACAGAACTATTCTCCTCCATCTTGCAGCTATAGAACTTATTGGAGGCTTCATATCTCTCAATCCGGGCATTTGCTTGAAATATTAACTTCAACTCCTGGAACATCTCATATGCCCCATGACGTTCAAAACGTCGTTGAATTCCCGGTTCTAAGCCGTAAAGCATGGCACATTGAACTATCGAGTAGTCATCAGCTTTGCTCTGCCAGATGTTCATAACATCTGGTGTTGCTCCAGCAGCACGCCTGGCACCCAGCGGTGCTTCCAGGACGTAATTCTTCTGTGCAGCAATGAGGATAATCCTCAAGTTACGGACCCAGTCCGTGTAATTGCTACCATCATCTTTCAACTTTGCTTTCTCAAGGAACGCATTAAAATTCAACAGAACAACAGCACGGGCCATCTATCTACAATCAAACATACATAAGCAAGATACTATCTTGTACTAAGTTCATGATAAATTTAGGTTCAATTAATCATATTACTTAAAGAACTCCCACTTAGATAGACATCCCTCTAATCCTCTAAGTGATTACATGATCCAAGTCAACTAAACCATGTCCAATCATCACGTGAGATGGAGTAGTTTCGTTGGTGAACATCAGTATGTTGATCATATCTACTACATGATTCACGCTCGACCTTTCGGTCTCTGTGTTCCGAGGCCATATCTGTATATGCTTGGCTCGTCAAGTATAACCTGAGTATTCCGCGTGTGCAACTGTTTTGCACCCGTTGTATTTGAACTTAGAGCCTATCACACCCGATCATCACGTGGTGTCTCAGCACGAAGAACTTTCGCAACGGTGCATACTCAGGGAGAACACTTCTTGATAATTAGTGAGAGATCATCTTATAATGCTACCGTCCATCAAAGCAAGATAAGATGCATAAAAGATAAACATCACATGCAATCAATATAAGTGATATGAAATGGCCATCATCATCTTGTGCTTGTGATCTCCATCCTCGAAGCACCGTCGTGATCACCATCGTCACCGGCGCGACACCTTGATCTCCATCGCAGCATCGTTGTTGTCTCGCCAATCTCATGCTTCCACGACTATCGCTACCGCTTAGTGATAAAGTAAAGCATTACAGCGCGATTGCATTGCATACAATAAAGCGACAACCATATGGCTCCTTGCAGTTGCCGATAACTTGGTTACAAAACATGATCATCTCATACAATAAAATTTAGCATCATGTCTTGACCATATCACATCACAACATGCCCTGCAAAAACAAGTTAGACGTCCTCTACTTTGTTGTTGCAAGTTTTACGTGGCTGCTACAGGCTTAAGCAAGAACCAATCTTACCTACGCATCAAAACCACAACGATAGTTTTTCACGTTGGTGTTGTTTTAACCTTCGCAAGGACCGGGCGTAGCCACACTCGGTTCAACTAAAGTTGGAGAAACTGTGACCCGCTAGCCACCTTTGTGCAAAGCACGTTGGGAGAACCGGTCTCGCGTAAGCGTACGCGTAATGTCGGTACGGGCTGCTTCGTCCAACAATACCGCCGAACCAAAGTATGACATGCTGGTAAGCAGTATGACTTATATCGGCCACAACTCACTTGTGTTCTACTCGTGCATATAACATCAACACATAAAACCTAGGCTCTGACACCACTGTTGGGTTTCGTAGTAATTTCAAAAAAATTCCTACGCACACGCAAGATCATGGTGACGCATACCAACGAGAGGGGGAGAGTGTGATCTACGTACCCTTGTAGATCGACAACGGAAGCGTTGACTTGGTTGATGTAGTCGTACGTCTCCACGGCCCGACCGATCAAGCACCGAAACTACGGCACCTCCGAGTTCTAGCACACGTTCAGCTCGATGACGATCCCCGGACTCCGATCCAGCAAAGTGTCAGGGAAGGGTTCCGTCAGCACGATGGCGTGGTGACGATCTTGATGTTCTACCGTCGCAAGGCTTCGCCTAAGCACCGCTACAATATTATCGAGGACTATGGTGGAAGGGGGCACTGCACAGGGCTAAGAATATGATCACGTGGATCAACTTGTGTCTTTAGGGGTGCCCCTTGCCTCCGTATATAAAGGCTCAAAGGGGGGGCTGGCCGGCCAAGAGGAGGCATGCCAGGAGGAGTCCTGCTCCTTCCGGGAGTAGGACTCCCCCCCTTTCCTAGTTGGAATAGGATTCACGGAGGGGGAAAGGAGGAGAGAGAGGAGGAAGGGGGGCCGGCCCCCTCTCCTTGTCCTATTCGGACCAAGGGGGGGAGGGGCGCACGGCCCATCTCTAGCCACCTCTCCTCTCTTCCACTAAGGCCCACTAAGGCCCATATACCTCCCGGGGGGTTCCGGTAACCTCCCGGTACTCTGGTAAAATCCCGATTTCACCCGGAACACTTCCGATATCCGAACATAGGCTTCCAATATATCAATCTTTATGTCTCGACCATTTTGAGACTCCTCATCATGTCCGTGATCACATCCGGGACTCCGAACAACCTTCGGTACATCAAAATGCATAAACTCATAATATAACTGTCATCGTAACCTTAAGCGTGCGGACCCTACGGGTTCGAGAACAATGTAGACACGACCGAGACATGTCTCCGGTCAATAACCAATAGCGGAACCTGGATGCTCATATTGGCTCCTACATATTCTACGAAGATCTTTTATCGGTCAGACCGCATAACAACATACGTTGTTCCCTTTGTCACCGGTATGTTACTTACCCAAGATTCGATCGTCGGTATCCCATACCTAGTTCAATCTCGTTACTGGCAAGTCTCTTTACTCGTTCTGTAATACATCATCCCGCAACTAACTCATTAGTTGCAATGCTTGCAAGTCTTCAGTGATGTGCATTACCGAGAGGGCCCAGAGATACCTCTCCGACAATCGGAGTGACAAATCCTAATCTCGAAATACGCCAACCCAACATGTACCTTTGGAGACACCTGTAGAGCACCTTTATAATCACCCAGTTACGTTGTGACGTTTGGTAGCACATAAAGTGTTCCTCCGGCAAACGGGAGTTGCATAATCTCATAGTCATAGGAACATGTATAAGTCATGAAGAAAGCAATAGCAACATACTAAACGATCGGGTGCTAAGCTAATGGAATGGGTCATGTCAATCAGATCATTCAACTAATGATGTGATCCCGTTAATCAAATGACAACTCTTTGTCCATGGTTAGGAAACATAACCATCTTTGATTAACGAGCTAGTCAAGTAGAGGCATACTAGTGACACTATGTTTGTCTATGTATTCACACATGTATTATGTTTCCGGTTAATACAATTCTAGCATGAATAATAAACTTTTATCATGATATAAGGAAATAAATAATAACTTTATTATTGCCTCTAGGGCATATTTCCTTCAGCTATAGGATCACTTCTTGATCATAGTTTATTGATCATGCCTTTGCCTTCTCTTCTCGCTCTCATTTGCGTATGTTAGCCACCATATGTGCTAATGCTTGTTGCAGCTCCACATTATACCTTTTACCTCTTCCTACAAGCTTAAATAGTCTTGATCGCGAGGGTGTGAGACTGCTGAGTCCCCGCGACTCACAGATTACTTCCAAAACCAGATGTAGGGACCGATGATACCGCTCTAGGAGATGCGACTGAGCTCAAGTGGGAGTTCGATGAGGACTCAGGACGATACTATGTTTCTTTTCCAGACGATCAGTAGTGGTGCCCAGTTGGGGCGATCGGGAACTTTGTTGCATTTGGGGTTGTCATTATTTTGGTTCTGTAGTCGGACCTTGATTGTATCTGGATGAATGTAATGTTATTTATGCTATTGTGTGACGTGGCGATTGTAAGCCAACTATGTATCTCTTTTCTTTTTTCAGTACATGGGTTGTGTGAAGATTACTCCACTTACGACATTGCTTACAATGCGGTTATGCCTCTAAGTCGTGCTTCGACACGTGGGAGATATAGCTGCATCGTGGATGTTACATAACCCCTTTATTCATTTTCATTGTCGGTGGGCAGGGCTTGGGCAAAGTTCATCAGCGTCACTCCAGGCCAATGGAAATGAAAGCTGAGATGGTATTGACCCAAGGTAAGTAATTAAGTAGTACTAGCTAGCTAGTTGCCATCTCTTTAATTATCATGCTTGATTAATTATTATTTGGTCAAATTCCATTCTTGTAAAGGCCCTGAAGCAGGCGTTTGCGAGAACATTCGCGTGATGGTGTCCGAAAAGAGCAGATCTCAAAGACAGGACTGGATACGTTTGTCAGAACACTATTTACCATTTTTACACCATTATTGATATCTAGTCACACAACTAATACACATGCATATTGATCTGCTTCTTAACAGTTCAGAGAGATGCGGGAGCAGCTCCTAGCAGAGGAGCGCATAGAAGCAATTCAAGAGGAAATAGCGGGATTTTTCCTCGACTAGGTCATAGATCCCAAAAGAGAATACTATTACCGGCTACCGCCCACATGAACCACTTTCAATTGTCATCGTGCTCCGAAGGCACCAATTAGGCTAATCTCACTGGCTCCGAAGGCACCAATTAGGAGAAATTGTATATAGCTAGCTAATTGTATATATATATATATAGATGTGTGTATATATGTGTGAATTAATGGTGGTTGTGAGACATTCGATGATATATATATATATATATATATATATATATATATATATATATATATATACATAATGTGTACAATATGTAGTATCATAAAATACCAGCAAAAGAAAAAGAATTAAATAGAAAACACAAAATTAAATGAAAAAGAAATTATAAACCCACCCCCCCAACCTTTTAGTACCGGTTGGTGTCACCAACCGGTACTAAAGGGCTCCCTGCCCCCGGAGCTGGCTCGTGCCATGTGGTTGCCATTTAGCACCGGTTCGTGCTGAACCGGTACTAAAGGGGAGGGGGGAGCCTTTAGTGCCTACACTTTACTGCCGGTTACCGAACCGGCACTAAAGGGCCTTACGAACCGGTGCAATTGCCCGGTTCTGCACTAGTGTGCATATAACGAAACATGCAAACAAATTTTGCTCCACGCTAACGGTGCTTTCATTCGTGAAAAAGAAAAAAGAAGAAAACACTACGTCAGCCGGAGGGACGGCGGAATCGCCGGTGTATCCACACATTTGTATGCTAAAGGCTGTTAGTGCCGCCAAGTGCAAGTTCCAGGTGGAATCTCTCATCTACAATTGATACAATATACGGCACATGCTGGTGCTGACAGTTTAGTAAATTTATGTTTTAGCTTATTCACTCTATAATATACTCGCTCCAATCCAAAAAAGTGTCTCGGCTTTGAACAAAAGCTGCCACACTTTTTTGGATTGGAGGGACGAGGGAGTAGTCGTTTGCCAACAAAACTGTTGGAGGTCCAACAGATAAGGTGGTTATTGCCTAGAACCAGAAAGTTAGTCGTGACCAACAGTTTTATTTTTGGTTAAGAACGTTCCAGTTATCATTTGGATTAGGAAAAAAACTGATTTGGTAGCCTGGTACTAATTCCATGCTCTATTTCATTGCTCTTAGCACTCATATTCCCCATTTACACACATGTACGTGCTCCATTTTGTTTGATACCATGTAAAATTATGAAACATCCGACAGCTGATTACCAAGACTTCCTATTTGTATACGTGCATATATAAAATATTTTGAAAGGAGTTTTCGTTACATATTGCCTAGAAAACTAGCACTTGCATTTGCACAGGTTAATGACTGCTGTAGTTTAATGTACGTTTGTGAAGTTAGATTTTTCACTTCCGAAGTACATATAATATGTACTTATGTATTTGTGAAATAGACATAACATCTACGTCAAATATTCCATTATAATGGCTACAATATTGACATTATTAATTCAATTTCTCATATGTGGTAGCATTTCTCAAGACAAAATATTTCAAGTCTTTCTAACAGTAATATTTGCAGGAACCTTCTAAAGTTTTCAATATTTTCAACATAAAATATTTGATTATAGAATAAAATGTCATTAATAAATATAAGTTTACATGTTTCAAAAATTGTGACTAGCCCGTACAGGTGCATGGGTTGATGACTAGTCTATCTATCTATCTATCTATACGTACCTATACTAATTATAGACTTCCTAGAAATTCCACCGTTAATTAGAAATTACGAGCCGTAGATCTGAGATGGGTCCAAATTATTACCGTGTAGATTAACTTTCGTAAAAAAACGACAAACCTTTCAGCCAGATTAGTACGTCCAAAATAAATACGCTACAAAGCCCAACATCTTTGAAGCCCAAGGAGATGCCCAAAATTCTCACGCACACAGTCTCTCTCAATCTATCAATCTCTCACGTCTCTCTTTCTATCTCAGGTCTTTCTTTGCCTGAAAAAAAATATCTCATGTCTCTCTTCCTCCCCACATGAAAAACAGATCAGGCCGTCGCTCCCATAGGTCTCCATCAGACGCTGCCGTTCCCAACCGCAGCAGCATCCAGCATCCCCAACTGCCTCTCTTCTCTTCCTAATCCTCTTTCTATATGAGTCTTATCTTTGGGACGTTTTTGCCTCCAGTCTTTCATCCACGCTGGAATCGATCTGAAAAAACTAGGTATGACTTACGACATGATCCAACCCAACCTCTACTACTGTTTGGTATGGTTCGATCTATTATCCACTGCTGCTTGTGATTCAGATTTTAACTTCTGGCCACACAGTGATCCAATATATATTCTCAGGACCGAATCTGTCCAATATGGTTGATGCATCGGAGGAGGTGTACCATGTACCACAACAGTTTGAAGCAGATTGTGCTGATCACTCCTGCGTCCCGTTAGCACGCAAGTAACTGGGTATCCTTGAATTTCCTGATTTGGATAATTTCTACTCCTAAAGTTTATCACTAATACTCTGTCCAGAAGGTTGGTGCTAGCTCTGCAATTTTGAAAGGCTGATTTGTGGCAAGTGTGTGTACGTAAACTTGGATTTGTGGTGATTTTGTAAGGCTGATGATGATGGCGGATGATATAGGCTGATTTATTTCCATCCGCTATGAGGCACTTCTGCCTGGCCGTTTCCTATGCCATAATCCCAGCTGCTTAGTGTGTACCTCTCAATGGCCCAGCCAGAACAACCATGACCACGTACCTGTTGGGGACAACCTCTCGGCGACTCCAATGTTCGATTACAATCTCTCTACTAGGTATACCATAGATCATGAAGTGTGGCATCGAGAACCTCAGCACACTGCAGGAGAAGACCATGAAGATCAGCAAGGAAGTGGTAGGCGGTGTGCTTCAATCTCTTCTACGAGGTTTGTACTGTTGATTGATTTTTTCTATTATCTCATGTCATATCTGTGAGTGTTTTATTGCAGTTGCATGTATCATGAAGGTTGGTCAAGAAGGTGCGAGACTGCTGCTACTTAAAGGCCAGCGTGGCCTGCAACCAGTAAGAAGACACCCACCATGCATGTTCCTTGCAAGCAGAAGCAGCATGACTTTGCCGTCAATAAGATAACAAGGATCAAATCGATCACCATCTACATGTGTTACTACTCTCAGCGGAGTGGAATAAATGTTTGTAAAGTAACCTTTTCTCTGTCCAGTTCAAATCATCCCTCCTACGTTTAGTCGTTTACCTGTTGGACATGCTCACCATGTGTTTGAGATAATGTTTAGAGAAATTGCTACACCTGTGTTATTTTCTTTTCAGATGATTCCCGTGATTTATACTTTTACAAGGAAAACATTATATATAAGCATCGGATATATCCTTTGAATCAATGCACGAGGTCCTGAATTTAATTTAGGATACGGTGAAATACATGGTATATTATCCAACAGTAGGTATTGTTGCGCCGATCGATATGTTTTCTATACATACATGCTATATGTTATGCAGATTTTACCGCTGGAAGTAAATTATTGTATAGATTCTGTATACTAATTAACTACCAGTACCTTTTGTGTTGCATGCAGATTAAAAAATTTGTGTACTGGCCATTGTTTTCTTATAGACCCTCATCTATCATATTTTCTGCTACAAATTTGGTGCAGGTAAGTCCATAGTTCTGTGGATACCACATCGGCATGTCCAGAATTATTAATTTGTATTCTTTCAGCACCCACATGGTCTAGAAAGACATGTTTACATTTTAGTTCTATTTCTTTCCAACTTACATGAATGAATTGGGACATTGGCATTGAAGGAACGGTCAAGAGAGAACAGCAGAAAGATCAGTTCGTTTTCTCCTATTATACATGGATATGATACCTTCTCACGTTCTACTCCTAAATAGTTCGTGGTTTGGTCATCATCATCTATCTCTTACCATGTTCTAGGCGTGAACCTATGAAATTATGATATCTAACATGTATTATTGCTTTGCTACCTAGATTGTACTGACTGTGCCTTGGCCTTGACTTAGATGAAAAAGAGTTAGTTCTTTGGTGTCGTGCCTAGCTACAGTTGGTTGTTTTGTAAGTTGCAAGGTATCTCATAAGGCACATGAACGGATATTCATGATATTAATTTGGATCTCCATGCCGTGGGGTAGAAAGGACAGAAAGGAGCAGCAGGATAGCCGGTCCAATATTGAGCAGATACTGTCTTGGGGATCACTACCTCGGTGCAAGCATCCTCTTCCCCATGCCTCCTGATTTGGTCATGGTGTTTAAGAGGTATAATACTATAATCATGCCCAATTGGATAAGAATCCTATGTTTCATGCAATTTCTTTGAGTTGATTTCCTCTGCAGAAGAATTTACGTGCAGGCTGTCCTCGCTAGGAGGGAAATTTGATCATTTGTGCTATTAGTAGGTCTTCCAGAACTAATAGTTTTTTGTATAAAAAATCAGGAGCTTCAAACGATTCGCTGGCATGGCAAGCGACTAGCTCTAGCAAGATGGGTTCTATTTCAATTACAGCTTAGAGATAACGTTTTCTGGAACTAAACGCTTACGTTTATGTTATTTGGATTGCCGCAGACAGATGATTAGGTTGTCTCTTAGTTTTTTTTCATGTTATATAAGAGCCTATTGAATAGTTCTTTGCGTCGGATCCTTGTGTACGCTGAAAGTGCGTTATATCGACTACAGGGGGGGTGAATAGGCGATTTTTATGAAAGTCTTCAAAACGTAGAAGTTATGAAGACAAACGATAGAAATAAAGCTATTACCCTGCAGCGGAAGGTAGACTACACTAGGCAAGACATAGTCAAGTATTCAATAGAGTGAAAGCACAATGACTAATAACAGCAATGTAGTAAGGACCAGGTAGGAACATATTATGAAGCCAAACAGAACACGCAGTCACTCAGTGAAGATAAAAGATAGTGCAATCATACAATGACTTCACAAGGAGTAACATTACGTAAAGAGAAGGGAAGGATGAAACCAGTGACTCGATGAAGACAATGATGTGTTGGACCAGTTCCAGTTGCTGTGACAACTGTACGTCTGGTTAGGGCGGCTAGGTATTTAAACCTGAGGACACACAGCCCTGGACACCCAGTCCTGAACACGCAGCTCACGACACCCAGTCCTCACCGTATTCCCCTTGAGCTAAGGTCACACAGACCTCGCCCAATCACTCTGGTAAGTCTTCAAGGTAGACTCCCAAACCTTCACAGACTTCATTCACCGGCGATCCACAATGTCTCTTGGATGCTCAGAACGCGACGCCTAATCGGCTGGAGGATTCACAGTCTTCAAGTGTAATAAGTCTTCAGATCACACAGACAAGAAGACTTAAGTGATGCCTAATTCTCTTTGGCTCTGGGTGGTTAGGGCTTTATCCTCGCAAGGAATTCTCTCTCAAAAGCTTCGAGGTGGGTTGCTCTCAAACGACAAAAGCCGTACACTAACTCTGAGCAGCCAACCGTTTATGGTTGTAGGGGGTGGGCTATTTATAGCCACTAGGCAACCCGACCTGATTTGTCCGAAATGACCCTAGGTGACTAAGGAACTGACACGTGTTCCAACGGTCAGATTTCAAACTCACACGGCAACTTTACTTGGGCTACAAGCAAAGCTGACTTGTCCGACTCTGGACAAGATTCGCTCTCATAGTCTTCACTCGAAGACATAGGTTTTGGTTAAGCATCACTTCAGTCATTCTGACTGGTTCTCTTGGACCTCACTTAACAGTACGGTGATTCCTATGACTCAATAAAGAAGAAGAAAAAGAACTACCAAAGATCTAAGTCTTCGAGCTCCATAGGCTTCATGCGATGTCTTCTCTTGTCATAGTCTTCAATGTGAATATCTTCATATACCACCTTTGACTTCAATGTCTTCATACATTTTTAGGGGTCATCTCTGGTGGGAAAACCGAATCAATGAGGGACTTCTACCTGTGTTATCCTGCAATTCTCACAAACACATTAGTCCCTCAACTAGGTTTGTCGTCAATACTCCAAAACCAACTAGGGGTGGCACTAGATGCACTTACAATCTCCCCCTTTTTGGTGATTGATGACAAACTAGTTGAAGTTTTCAATGGGGAATATAATATGTGAAATTGTAAAGGATAAGGAATTGTCTTCATAAGTTGCAAGGGCTCCCCCTGAAGATGTGCATATAAGTAATTTGCTTTTGGAATGCAAATGCACATGGCAGGTTGTGCTTGTGGAGATCCTCTTCAACTTATGATGACAATCCACTATGCATGTGAAGGTATGTGAAGATAATGACATGCATAATGGAAAATGGACGTCTACAAAATGATCTAAGTGTGGAATTTATCGTCGCACATGCGGAATTTATCATCGCATCACAAAATGGCAAATAGGTAGCAGATGACCATCGAGTTTAAGTGTTACAACTCAAAGAACCAAATGTATCAAAACGAGAGTTGTAAACACGAAGCAAAATATGAAGCACCCGCCCATATGGACCCGCTTGAAGACTATTAAACTCATATGCTTCTCCCCCTTTTGTCAGTAAGGACCAAAAAGGTTTGAAGACATAGAGCCTCTACTCATTCCCATGAAGAGTAGGTGAAGCAGCAGGGTCGTTGCTGGTGTTTGGCGGTGCAGAAGAGCTAGGAGCAGTGTCGAAGCGTGCTGAAGGAGGCGGCAGTGAAGTAGCATCATCGTCATCCTCGATCACTCTGGCATTTACAGTTGCAGCAGAGGAAGAGAACTCAGAGTCTTCAAGAGATGGAGTTCGTCGCAGCACTGCCCTTCGAGGAGGTGTGGAGTCAAACTTGAAGCGCTCAGAGAAGCCATCCTCTTGAAGATCATCTTCAGAACACATCAGCGTCAGCCCTTTCCATGTGCGTCGAGAGGTTTCATGAGCAACAAAGGCATTCTTGGTGGCAAGATTGCGAATGCGATTAACATCCACCAAGAGGCTTTGCATTTGACGCTTCAGCCAGTCATGATGCCTATCCTGTTTCTGATGAAGAGCCACAAGAAGCTCTCGGTCATTGAGAACACGAGTGCGCTTCTTGGGTCGTGGGGCAGTTGTACTGTCAGTGGCTTCAGTGAGAGCAGGATGCGGTGCACGTGTAGTGCCAGCCAAAGGATACACACGAGTGACTGCTTCAACTCCTTCAATGTTCTGAGAAAAACTTTGATGCTCTGCATTCTGAAGACTTAGAGGTTCCTTGGCAGGCTCAGGATAGATGGCTTCAATAGACATATCCACATCAGGCAGAAAAATCTGATGATTGCGAGCAGATGGCTGATATGAGATAGCGGAGTGAAGTTTAATCAGCCGCTTTACCCATGGGGCGTAGAACTTCAAGCCAAACAGATCAGAGCCTGATACAGCAAGTTGGAGAATGAAGAAGTCCTGTGCATTGAAGCATTTTCCATGAAGAATATAGAAGACCAAAGTCTTCATTGCACCTTCTAGCTTGGCATGTGAAGAGTGCCCTTTGATGGGCCAGAGAGTTCGCCTTATGATGTGATAAATAGTCCTTGGCAGATACTCTAGGTCTTCAACAAAGAACTCTTTGGGATATGCAGCATCTTGGGGCAATGGCTTCATCATACTGAGCATCTAACTCATGTTAGGTTCAGGCTTCTGAAAGATGCTCTCCACAGCTTCACTGTGAAGTTGACAGCCAGATTCATAGAGATCGCCGGGAGTGGGTAGACCAGTGAGCTCAATGATGTCAAAGGCTTTGGCTTTCCTGTCATCCACTCCAGGACCCAAGTCTTCGGATCTCTGTTATACCCGCGGATGTGAAGTGTGGCATAGAATTGGAGAAGCAACTCTTCATTCCAATACTCTTGGTCAGTGACGAACGGCAGCAACCCAACCTCTTTGAAGCAATCTAGAGCTTCTTCCAGACAGGGCAGACCAGCTATTGCTTCAATGTCAATACGCTTGTGTGGGAAAATGCGACCTTGATTGTAAAGAATGCAGGAGTAATAGCTTCGCTGTGGATAGCTCTAGAATCGATCAGATGATATTCTTTCCCTTGAGTAGGGGTTCCTAGAGCTATTGAGGAATGTGTTGTCTGCTCTGAAGCCATTGATATTGAAGGATCCAGGTGCTGATGCAGGACCTGGGAACCTGGGCAATCTTGGGATTGGCTTCTGTACCTGAGGCCTGTGCTCAACATGATAGTCGAACAGAGGACCGGCAGCAGGCGCAGGAACAGAAGCAGTGGGATCAGTGGCTTCGCTGACTTCTGGTGCTTTTGTTGGTGAGGGCTCCACATTAGCTTCAGCCATGACAGCGTCAGTGTCTTCATTGGTGTTGGTGGTGGCCGCCTCAAGATTTTCAATCTCCACTTGTCAAGTTAGAGGGTCGGTCACAACCACGTTCTCCTCGAGAACCGCTTCTTGGTGGGACAGGGGAGTAGCAGCTTGTGGGACTTCTTCTTCATCGGCTGATGCAGCCGGAATGTCTTCAGCAACTTCAGCTTCATACACAGAGACCGGAGGCCTTGGTCCTTTGCGAAGCCTGCGCAACGCAGGCGACGCCTGTGTAGTTGGAGTTGGCTGGGCCTCAAAGTCTTCTTCCTCTTGTGGGCGATCAGCCCATGAAGCATCCTGAGCGATTGGCGTTAGAGGACGACCAATGCTGATGAGTTCGCTGTGCTCGAGCTGAGGAAGGACTGCACCATCTTCTACATGGTTATGGTGACCAATGTCTTCAGCAGCGATGGGATCAGCTGCTGGAAAGTCTTCAGCTTCATGAGCCTCTATGAAAGCAGGCTCATGGACAGTCAGTTGACGTTCAGGTGGTTCAGCGTCAGGGTGAACCATGGAAATGGGTTCAACAATCAAGGGCTCTTTGTGAGCAGCCCGTTCCTTCTTGGTCATCCTCTTCTTCTTGGAGGGGGCAGTAGGAGAGGCTGCAGGATGTTTCCTTTTTCTGGTTTCATCCTCAGCAGTCCTCGTCTTCTTCCGTTCTGAAGCGGTTGACCTGGCCTTTTGCTTCGGGCCAGTCATGCTAGTTGGGAAGACAATGGAATCTGCTTCCGGCCTTGGTGCGTCGGGTTCAGCCGTAGTGGGCTTCTTCTTCTTCTTTGCAGCCATCCTCGGGTCGATGCCAGGACGCCCAAGGGCCTTGCGCTTCTCAGCCTCATTGTAGGCTTGCACACATCTGTCAGCCAGAACCTTCATGCGCTCACGAGAACCCTAAGCTTCTGCACGTTTCTTGAGAAAGACTTCCTTGAGCTCATGCAGCATAATCTTGAAGTTCTTCACCTCTTGCGCGCTGAGCTTGGCCATATGCTTCTTGAACTGAGATTTCTTAAAGTCAATCTTCTGCTTCAGTTCAACAATGCGTTGGGCGATAGCTAACTCTGAAGCAATGGCGCCATGGAAGGCGACACTAAGGCCAATGGGTAGTTGCAGATCTTCGAAGCTAATGTTTGGCGTGTCAAACCACTCATCAATGAAGTTGTGGATGATTTTTACATCAAAGAGAGGCAGATCATTGAAGATTTCTGCTTCTTCTTTGCTCTTGATGAGTTGCTCAAGAGTGTCATCTGCAAGATCTTCATCACTTGACAGATCAATGGCATCATTGTGCAGAATGGCAGCAGCTGTTAGCTCTTGGCTGGTGTGTGGCAGAGGCATCTTGACCTTCTGGGGCTTGGAGATGCGTGACAAATTTTCATACTGCACACTGTCTTCAGGAGGTGCAGTTGCCAGAGGCTTCGCCCTTGAGATTTTTGGAGCAGAGGCAGGCTTTGAAGCTTTAGGCTGCTTCTTTGGCTTCGGCGCTGCAGGCGCTTCATCTGATTCAGCGTCATCTGCAGGCTCATCCACGGCTGTCCCTTGAACCAAGATATGGGTGATGAGACCTTCAAGGTTGTACAAAGGACCGACGACATTGGGTTCTGCATCACGTGTGTCGTCAGCCCTTGGAGCAGAAGGACCAGGGTTGAAGTCTAGTCCCAATGTCTTCTTGTTCTGCTTTGTTGAGTTCTGGGAAAACTGGAAGTTGCGCTTGAACAGAATGTTGTCACGACACCATAGCAGGGACGATGGGTCAGCATCCGCAGGCTGTGGTCCACGGACCATGCAGGGATAGAAGCCTTGTTCAATTGTTTCATCTCTGGTCCTGGGTTGAAGATTTTTGTAGAGGATGTCTCCCCATGGTCGCTTGATGGCATTCTTTTCAGCATATTCCTTGGTCACAAATCTGTACTTGAACCACTGTTCTGCCCAATAGCGTCGAATCCATTGGACTCGCGTCTTGCGCTGATTGTAATCCTCTTCAGGATCTGTCTTGTACAGCTCTGAGAGGTCATCGGGCAGATCTCTTGATGTTTCTCCTCGACGCTTTCTGCCACCCTTCCTTGCTGATTTTCTGAAGCCATGAACCTTAATCTGAAAGGCTTCAATACGTTCAGAGGCTTCAAAGGTTTTCGCTTGCTGGACAAACAGGAACTGGCTTCGGGAGAATTTATGTGATGCTGTAAGAATTCTGCAAATGAATGCAGACTATGAGAACCAAGGGATTCTCCCACGGACATGTACCTGTGACAGCATTAAGGTGCGAGGGAAGGGGAAGAGGTCATATGCATTCTCAGAAGATTTTGAAGATAAATCAGTTTAGAAGACATTGACCTCATCGTGCGAAGACATTCACTCATAGATAAGGAGTTGGTTCCAGATTTGTACGAATCCACGGATCAGTACAAGTGAGGAATCTAACTACTTTGTGAAGCATAAGTGAATATACTAGGCATGTTATGAGATGCAGTATGAAAGAGATCCAACTTGTGTGAATAGAAACTGCTTGTGGTAGAAAGTGATAAAGCTATAGGATCAAAGAGGCCGTAAAAAGGAGGTTTTATTTACCACACGAAGAACTGCTAGACGGAGTGGAAGAGGAGGCCGAGCAGTTCGATCGTCCGTGCCCTAACTTGGCGACGGAGGACACCTACAGCGACGGCGGAGAAGGCGACGTCCGCGGTCGGCGTGAAGACGGCGTCGGAGAGGTTGCGGCAGCGAAGTGCTTCGTCGTCGGCGTCGTCGAGGGCTAGCGGTGGCGCTAGGGTTCGTGCGAGAGTGGAAGAAGAGATAATGCCTGTTGTGAGGTGTGTATTTATAGGTACAGGGGCGGCACTGCGTTATTACACAGGCGCCCCTAGCGATTCGCATCTGAGGAACACGCGGCCATCATGCAGCATATTGGGGTTTGTTCCACGTCCCATGCGCGCCTGGATTGTCGGGTGGTCGTTCCCCCTTCTCCGGGTTTCAGGTGGAGGAATGAGCATTGAAAATGGACTTAATGGTTGTCCATGTATCTTCTGCTGACAAGGACGCAGAGAAGACATTCGACAGTTTCAATAGAATGCATATGATTTGGAGAGATAGGGTTTGAGATAGAAAGCATAGAGAGGTTAGGGTCCGATCACATTCACTTAGTTCAAAAGATTCAACAAGAAGACATAGCTATAAGTGAATGCTGTAGAGGACATAACACTAGTATATTTATATATCTATATAATCAACATAGTGAAGATAATCATGAAGATATGTTGGGATTGAAGCCAAACCAAATGTGAATACATAGCAAATGTAATGCCATGAGTGAAACACTTCAAACAGAACATTTGGTGGCGGCATTACCCACCGTATAGGAAGTATTAGACCCAGGCATGGCGCACAATTATCGTGGCGCTCCGAAGTCAAATTCCACATTAATGTATTCACACTTAGAATGTATGTCTTCATTGATTGAAGATATACTTTACTTCGTGTGTTGCACATCTAAGTCATCAATATGCATAAGTGTTAGGATGTGTGCCTGATCACAGGACATTTGAGGATTCCAGGATATTTAGCTCACACCGTAACTTGCAAAATCTCTTCTCAACCAAGGGCTTGGTGAAGATATCTGCCAATTGCTCTTCAGTGTTGACGTGTATGATATCAATATCTTCCTTCACAACATGATCTCTGAGAAAGTGATGACGAATCTCAATGTGCTTTGTCTTCGAGTGCTGAACTGGGTTGTTGGCAATCTTGATGGCGCTTTCGTTGTCGCAGTAGAGTGGCACTTGCTTCAGATGAATGCCATAGTCCTTGAGTGTTTGCTTCATCCACAGAAGCTGAGCGCAGCAAGATCCAGCAGCAATGTATTCAGATTCAGCAGTGGAGAGAGATACACAGTTCTGCTTCTTTGAAGACCAACATACAAGTGATCGTCCCAGAAAGTGACATGTGCCTGATGTAGACTTGCGATCCACTTTGTCACCAGCATAATCAGCATCCGAGAATCCAACCAGATCAAACTCTGAGCCCTTTGGATACCATAATCCTAGAGTTGGGGTGTGAGCCAAATATCGAAGAATTCGCTTCACAGCTAAGTGATGCGACTCCTTTGGTGCCGCTTGGAATCGAGCACACATGCAAACACTAAGCATAATATCTGGCCTAGATGCACATAGATAAAGCAAAGAACCAATCATGGAGCGGTATACCTTTTGATCGAACTCTTTACCATTGTCGTCGGGACCCAGATGATGCTTGGCTGGCATTGGCGTCGTGAAGCCTTTGCAGTCTTGCATACCGAACTTCTTCAGGCAATCTTTGAGATACTTCTCTTGAGATATGAAGATGCCGTTGCGTTGCTGTCGTATTTGGAGACCGAGGAAGAACTTCAGCTCTCCCATCATGGACATCTGATATTGCTCTTGCATCATATATCCAAACTCTTCACTGTACTTCTGATTGGTGCAGCCGAAGATAATGTCATCCACATATATTTGGCACACAAACAGTTCACCATCATATGTCTTCGTGAAGAGAGTGGGGTCTAGGGAACCAGGTATGAAGCCTTTGCTCTTCAGGAAGTATTTGAGTGTGTCATACCAGGCCCGAGGGGCTTGTTTGAGGCCATACAGTGCCTTGTTGAGCTTGTATACCATGTCAGGATGTTTTGGATCTTCAAAGCCAGGCGGTTGTGCAACATACACTTCTTCTTCAATCTTGCCATTGAGAAAGGCGCTCTTCACATCCATTTGATATAGAAGTATGTTGTGATGATTGGCATAGGCCAGCAGTATGCGTATGGCTTCAAGTCTAGCCACAGGAGCAAATGTTTCATCGAAGTCAATGCCTTCCACTTGAGTATATCCTTGAGCAACGAGACGAGCTTTGTTTCTGACAACTTGACCATGCTCATCTTGCTTGTTGCGGTATATCCATTTGGTGCCTATTATGTTGTGCTTCCGAGGATCAGGACGCTTAACCAGTTCCCATACATTATTCAGCTCAAACTGTTGAAGCTCTTCTTGCATAGCTTGAATCCATTCAGGTTCCATGAAGGCTTCTTCAACTTTCTTGGGTTCTGTTATTGAGACGAATGCGAAGTGCCCACAGAAATTTGCCAGCTGAGTTGCCCTTGATCGAGTGAGCGGACCGGGTGCATTGATGCTGTCAATTATTCTCTCAATCTGCACTTCATTGGCAACACGAGGATGTACAGGGCGAAGTTTTGCTCTTGCTGATCATTGTCATTGTTAGTGGGATTGTCTTCAGGCTGAGCATTGTCTTCAGGTTGATTAGGTGCGGAGATGATAAGTTCCTCTTCAGGTTGAGCTTCAGAGGGTATGATTTCTCCGGTTCCCATAAGCTTGATTGATTCGCTGGATGGAACTTCATCTAGCATATTTGGGAGGTGCTCTCTTTGTGAACCGTTAGTCTCATCAAACTCGCACATCCACTGTTTCAATCACTTTATAATGAAAGAGATTGAAGACTCTGTAGGAGTGCGAATCCTTTCCATATCCAAGCATAAAACCCTCATGTGCTTTTGGTGCAAATTTTGAATTGTGATGTGGATCCTTGATCCAGCACCTGGCGCCAAATACTCTGAAGTAACTGACATTTGGCTTCTTGCCAGTAAGGAGCTCATAGGATGTCTTGTTTAGAAGCTTGTGAAGATAAACACGATTGATTGTATGGCATGCAGTATCAATGGCTTCAGGCCAGAATTTTCTTGGAGTCTTGTATTCATCAAGCATCGTTCGGGCCATCTCAATGAGTGTTCTGTTCTTGCATTCGACGACGCCATTCTGCTGTGGCGTGTACGGGGCTGAGAATTCATGTGTGATGCCCAAGGTATCAAGATATGTATCAAGGCCAGTATTCTTGAATTCAGTGCCATTGTCACATATAATGTGCTTTATCTTGGCGCCATAGTTGTTCATTGCTCGATTGGCAAAGCGTCTGAAGACATCCTGCACTTCAGTCTTGTAGAGGATTATGTGCACCCAAGTATATCTAGAATAATCATCAACAATAACAAAGCCATAGAGGCAAGCAGTAGTAGTAAGGATTGAGTAATGAGTGGGACCGAAAAGAGCCATGTGGAGCAGTTCGAAGGGTCGAGTGGTTGTCATGATTGTCTTCAAGGGATGTTTGGCCCTCGTCATCTTCCCTGCTTCACAGGCACCGCATAAGTGATATTTCTTTAACTTGACGCCCTTGATGCCTATGACATGCTTCTTCTTTGCAAGGGTGTGGAGGTTCCTCATGCCAGCATGCCCTAGCTTCCGATGCCAGAGCCAGCATTCTGAAGCCTTTGCTAGAAGACATACGGCAAGCTGTGGTCCTGCCGAAAAATCTACCACGTACAAATCATCTTTCCGATACCCTTCAAACACTAGAGACTTGTCAGATTCCATTAGTACAAGGCAGCGATATTTTCCAAATATTACGATCATGTTCAAATCGCAAAGCATTGAGACAGACATTAAGTTGAAGCCAAGGGATTCAACAAGCATGACTTTATCCATGTGTTGATCCTTTGAGATTGCAACTCTACCTAGACCCAATACCTTACTTTTACAAGTGTCAGCAAATGTGATGTGACTCTTGTCGGATGGACGTAAGGTTGAGTCCATAAGAAGGCTTCTTTTGCCAGTCATGTGGTTGGTACACCCACTATCAATAATCCATTCTGAAGACGCTGGTGTCGTACCCTACAGTGCAGTTAGGGGGATAGGCTTCACGAAGAGAATTGTGAAGCAAAAACATTTGACGAACCAGTGGTGTCGTGGTTTTGTCACGGCAGATGTCCTAGAGAAAGGACTTAGTCGTGGAGCCATCGCTACGGGTTAGCTTGAAGGGGTTAAAGCGGACACAAGGACGCAAGAGAGTTTATACTAGCTCGGCCCCTTCAATGAAGGTAAAAGCCTACGTCTAGTTGTGATGGAATTGATGGGTGTTTCGATGACTAGCGAGCAAATAAGCTTCTCCTATGTCTCGAGTTGTTCTCTGTCCTTGAACCGCCGCCAGGTCGTCACCTTATATACATGGGTGACGCCCGTCGGTTTACAGAGTCCCGATACCGGCTCATAGATGCGTCCAGTTCGGTCTCCGCTATTCCTAACTTATAACACAAGTTACATACCGACGCCGGTTTATAGCTATAGGCCTTAAACCGATTATGGGCCTTTAGCCCTCATCTGCCCTCATGGGCTTTTATCATACTCAACTACTGATGAAGTTAACCCGGCCTGTCCTGGCCGGTTTACGCCCAGTAGTAATATCCCCAACATTAGGCCCCAAATTGATTTGAACAGGTTCATGTCAATCCTTAGCAAAAATCTTCATCTTCAACATCTTCTTGTATTTTGTTGATCCGCCGTGATGTCATCTTCTCTGCTCGCGGTAGACCGGTGTGATGTCACTAGTTATAAAGAACCTTATCCTGTTAACAAGCCTGCGACAATTAAGGCCGCAGCTTCGTTTCCAAACTCGCGGCTCCTTGATTCTCGCGCCTAAAATATCCCTTTGTTTATAAATAGGACCGAAGGGTCATTTCCTTTCTCTTTCCCTCCGACTCCTTCTGCTTCATCTTCCTCGCGTTGCCCAGCTTCGGAGCTCCGCCGCCACCGTCGACCTCTGCGTCAACCTTGGCCGCTGCATCAACCTGAGCACACTAGAGCATCGTGGCGACCTTCTGCTTCTTCCTCAGCTCCGGTAAATCTTCTTTCCTTTCCCCCGCAGATCTGTTCTAGGGTTTCCTCGTTCGTCGAAGTTCATCAAGACTCTGGTGCTGTTCTTCCTTTGTTTCTTCTTTAGCCCATGAATAAAACTTCAAACCTGATGTATTCCCCGTAATGGCTTATCTTCTGTTACCAAAGCAAACCTTTATGCGCATAAAACATTGATCTGGTCCCTTGTGAATTGCTTTGAGATCAACCTTTTAGGTCTAAATCCTTTTATTTTCCTGTCTTACGGTAGATCCAAAATTTCACTGCGACCTTATGAAATCTGTTTTTACCTTCCTTAGTCATTCTTGCCTTAGATCTGTATCCTATTTACCACATAGGCGGTCACCTTTGAAAAAGCAATCTTATCATATATCATTAGTCCCCTTGTTGAACCACCGTGATGCTGTTGCTTCATAAACTCCGGTTTAGATAGATCTGCTTCCGGTTTAACATTACACATATCAATGTACTTTGTAGATTTCATCATGGCCAAGCAAGTGTATGAGTGCAATTGGGTCCCTTCTCGCGTCACAGAGGATCAACTGGACGATTTAGTCCTGATTGGCGCCTTGGGCAGCAAAGACACCGTCCATTGGAGGGCTCCTGGCAAAGAATGCCCCCCCATACCTCGAGAAGGAGAGGTTGTTGTTTTCCTAGATCAGTTAGCCTGGGGTTTTAAACCGCCGGGTTCTAAAGTCTACCGGGATGTTCTAGCTGATTTCCAACTCCATCCGCAAGACACTGGCCCCAACTCTGTTACAAATATGTGCCACTTCCAAGTGCTCTGTGAGGTGTTCTTTCAAGAGGAGCCCAGAGTGGAATTATTCAGAGATCTTTTCCATCTAAACCACCATACTAAATTTACTGATGGCTCTAATACGGAGTTGGGTGGCATGGCGATTCAAAATAGGAAAGAGGTCACATACCCTCACGCCAAGTTGCACAGTCACCCCAAGGAGTGGAATCAGACATGGTTCTACTGCAAAGACACCTCCCCTACTGGTGAGAATCCCTTGCCTGGCTTTCGTCCAGAGCGGCTCAGCAATACCCATCCTTTTCCTCAACGATTGAGTGCCTAGGAGAGAAGCAAATATGCTCCTCAGCTGTCAAAGCTCAGAGCCTTTATGGCCAACGGTTTAACAGGGGTTGACCTTGCTCGCTGTTGGATATCATGGAGCATACTGCCCCTTAGTCAGCGCTCCGGTTTGATGTGCGAATATACTAATAGTGTGGATGACCCACTGTGACATTCAAGACTCCAGCTCTCCGGTGAAGAAATCACAGAAGCTGTGCGTAAGATACTGAATGAACCGGATCACATCTGCGCTAGAACCGGCCTGCTTCCCTTCTGTGCCACCAACAAACCGCCAGCTGTAAGACTTTGATTTTTCTCTTTGCTGAATCTGTTATTGATATGTCTGGTCATTGTTTTTAATATCAATGTCTGCATAATCAGGGCGATGATCCGTTTTGGAGCAAAAAGCTGCCGCAGGAGAAACCAGCGAAAACAGATAAACCGGAAAGAGCAACCCGGCAAAAAACTAAAGCTGTGAAGAAGACTGCCCACCGGAAAAGAACCACTGCATCTTCTAATCCGGCCCCTGATGACGAGGTGGATAATCCGGACTTTGAGGTAGAGCTTGACTCACTTGGTTTATTTTTCATGCATCTTATTGATGATGATATTTGTCAGGATGATGCCGAAGCCAGCCATGCGGATGTTGCAGAGGTAATTATTCTCTCTTCCGATTCAGAAACTTTGCCTTCACAAAAAATCCGTCAAGCAAACCAGAAAGTTAAATTTTCTCATCCTCTTGCTTATTTGGATCCTAAACTTCTTATGAAGACTCAACAACACGAAGCTCGCCGCACCACCCGGCACAGCGGCCAGGTAGTTACCTCCGCCGGTTTACCGAATAGTCCGGTTCGGAAACGTCATTCCGAGGTCTCTAATTCGCTTGTCAGTGCTTGTCCTAAAGCGGGCTGCTTTCGTCAACCTCTTAATCTGTCTGACTCCAATTATCAGGTTATTCCCACTCATCTTCTGGCGAGTCGTCGGCTACTCAGCTCCCACCGCTCAAAACGGTGCTTGGGTAAGCTATATTTATTGTGATGTTTGCAGTATATTGCCTTAGAACATATGCTGTATTTAATTTTGTTATTCTTCTTAGGGCCAAACCTAGGCCGAGCAAGAAGGCCCGCCTGGATAAAGCGGCCGAAGAAGATGTCATTCTTGAACCAGGCACCACACCCAATCTTGAAGCGGCTATTTCTCAGGATATTCCCAATGATCCACCGCAGCCAGATGATGATCTTACTACTGAGGAAAGACCTACTGATACCTCAGGTCCTATCCATCAGCCCACAGGTTCCCTCCGGGTTGAAAGCTCCACCGGTCCCGCAAAACCTACTGACAAGCCAACAGCTCCAGTGCCAACCGGCGGTACCAATGATGATGAAGTTGTCATTACTGGCACTGGCCATACTGAGCCAAGCAATCCTGTCGCTTTATCCAAACATTCTGCCAAGGAAGAATTAGCTGCTTTTGGCAAAGGCAAGTGGAATGTTGATCGGACGGCTTACGCTGCTCTGAACGCCCAAGATATCCATTCCGGCTATCTGAACCGGCTGTATACCAGCCGTGACTATGAAGCCGGTCTGGTTAACATGATGAAGGATAAATATGAGGTAACTTCCATATGCTCCTTCCTGCTTGTATGCTTTCATTCTTGCTGACTCTCCTAGCCCCTAAGGGCCGATTTGAAATATTCTTTCAAACTGGGACTTAATAATATGAATCTTGATGCTTTGAAATTTGCTGATGTAGTCCGCAAGGGCCGGTTCAACTTAGCGTAGTTAAACCGGTACTTTAAGTAATTGAAACTGCCGCATCAGAATACATATGATCAAATAGCCATTAGCCCCCAAGTGCCAAGTTGAATACTTGTATTGAGCTTGGGACTTTGTAAACAATTGAAAGATGAAGATCGAATATGCATTAGCCCCCAAGTGCTAAGCGCATAACTTGTTATGTGGTTGGTAGTTTAATCCTTCTACCGATTTGTTGAAACATATATTTGTATGCCTGCAGGCGGAGCTGAAGGCGAAAGAAAGCCAAGTCATCGATCTGCAAGAAAACCTGAAAACCCAACAGGATGAAACCTCCAAGGCAAAAGAGGAATTGGCCAGTGCCTTAAGCGCCATGGAACAACTTAAGGAGAACTTCAAGAAGAAACGGGCGGATTGGGCCACTGAAAAATCCGCTTTGATCAAACGAGCAGAGGATGCCGAGGCTGCACTGAAACCAGTGACGGATGAACTGACCAACATAAATCGGCACGTTCATGCCATGACCACTGCTATTTTTGGTAAGCCAGCTTGCCTTCTGAATTGGTTCTGCCTTCTTACAGAGTCGCCGGTTTATTAACCTTTTATGGTATTTCAGGGACACGCATTGGTCACTTGGGGTCAGATGTGCGGAAGAAATTGAAAGCCGCCTATACCTTGGTTGAACAATTGTATACTGGTGCCCAGTGGATCATCTGTACCGCGTCTCATAACAAACCGGCACCCACTTTGATTAAAGATACTTTGATGAAACTGTCAGTGCTTCCTGCCCAGGTTGAAGAGCTGAAGAAATCTGCTTCTCGAACCGGTGCAATCAATGCTTTAATCTGGGCAAAAGCCTGGGTGCTGGATTTTGATCCTATTGAAGCGGCTCAGGGTTATCCCAGTTTGAAGGAAGATGGGTCAGAATTTGGTGAAGCGGATCTGCGAGCCATAAACTGGGAGGTACGTCCGCTAGCTTGTCAACTGGCTGAGGAAGCAGATTTGTCTCATTATCAAGCCAAATATGATAGCCAGAACAAGCGAATAGCTGCACCAATCCATGAATCGGAAAACCTGATCCCTCCAATCCGTAAGCATACTTACGCTCCCGATATTGAATCGGAAAACCTGATCGCTGTTTTTCAAGCATTGATGGGAATCGACTGGACAACTGTGGATTTCTAGCCACTGGGTAGAGAAACAGAAGCTGAAGCGGCACAGGATGACCCACAACCATCAGGCCAGGCTGGTGGCCAAGCTTAAACCGGAAGCCGGTTTTAAAACTGTTTCTCCTTTGTGAAAAATAATTATGTTATTATGGGCACCATGTTGCCTTGTAATAGGCTAGCTGATACCTTTGATGTTGATATGCCTTCGTGCATAACTTGTTCTTCCTGTGGTAATGAACTTTCCAAAATACTTTCTGAAATAAGAAATTCGTTAAGTGCCACCGCGGTTGTACCGTCAGGCGGAATATGATGTTTGTATATATAAAGTCAAAACATCCAAAGCAAAATTTTAAGTATATGATCAAAAATTTTGAGATACATAATACCTGCCACCGTTGAGTGTGAAGTTGGCTTGGCCAACCTTGAAGCGGAGTTTTTGCAAACCCACATTGTTGGAGGAAATAACAACTCATGTATATGTATATGACACTGGTTACCATGTAAACCGTGCCGGGTTATAATGAACACCGTGTTACTCCATAAGAGGATGTTAACAACAAGGATCAAACCGGACAAATAGTCTCCGGATTGACGTGAACTGTGTTCCGTCAATTGATTGGTTAAAAAACTTTGTCGGTTTAAAGAACACAATAAAAAACAAAAAAACCCCTTCAAAGAAAAGTATGAAGCCAAAGTAACGACAAAAACGTTTGCCAAAAAAGATTTATTTCAGCTGATCAAATGGCGTAACCATGGCCAAACACGACCAAGCTCCCATTAGGTGTAACTATGGTTCTAGTTAGCCAGGTCCCCAAGTGATTCTTGTGGCATTTAGGCCGACCAAATGGCATGGTCATGGTTCGGGTTCGACCAAGCACCCAAGTGATTCTGTGGCCTTAGGCCGATCAAGAGGCATGACTGGTTCAGACATGACCAAGTCCCCAAGTGATTTGGTGGCTTTGGCCTATCAAGAGGCATGGTATTGGTTTGGACACGACCAATCCTCCAAGTGATATAACACGATGGTTTTAGCAAAGCGAACTCAAGGGGTAAACCGGAGGCCGCTTTAGAGCAACTCCGTGTAACCTCACATGATGTAAAAGAACAGATACCCGGCTTTAGCTGAGGTTTCGGTTTATTATACTTAATCATAATATATACGTTGTATGTACATAACCATAGCCAATGGCTCAGGTATAGTAAGGCCGAAGATGAGCTATATTCCACGGCCTGTGAGTCTCCTCCTCTGATGTACGTGAGTCCTTATGCTCTCGAATATCGATCAGATAGTACGATCCGTTGTGCAGATTCTTGCTGACCACGAAAGGCCCCTCCCAAGGTGGGGATAGCTTATGCATATCAGTCTGATCTTGGATGAGCCGAAGCACCAAATCTCCTTCCTAGAAGGCTCTGGTTCTGACTCAGCGACTGTGATAACGACGAAGATCCTGCTGGTAAATCGCCGACCGGGCGGCTGCGATGTCACGCTCTTCATCCAACTGGTCAAGAGCATCTTGCCGGGTTGTTTCGTTGTCCGCTTCAACATAAGCCGTGACACGAGGTGAGTCATGACGGATATCGCTGGGGAGAACCGCCTCCACTCCATAAACCATGAAGAATGGTGTGTATCATGTTGATCTGTTGGGTGTTGTATTGATGCTCCATAACACAGATGGTAATTCTTCTACCCAAGAACCCGGCGTTCTCTGCAAAGGAACCATGAGCAGGGGCTTGATGCCTCTCAAGATCTCTTGATTAGCTCTTTCTGCTTGACCATTGGACTGTGGATGTGCCACTGATGAAACGTCGAGTCGGATGTGCTCCCGTTCGCAGAACTCCTTCATAGCACCTTTGGACAAATTGGTACCATTATCTGTGATAATACTGTGCGGAAAGCCAAACCAGAAAATCACCTTTTTGATGAACTGAACCGCCATGGCCGCATCACACTTGCTAACAGGTTCTGCCTCCACCCACTTTGTAAACTTGTCCACCGCCACCAGGAGGTGGGTCTTCTTATCTTTGGACCTTTTGAAAGGCCCAACCATATCCAGCCCCCAAGTCGCAAATGACCAAGTAATTGGAATCATCCTCAATTCTTGAGCTGGTACATGAGCACGTCTTGAAAACCTTTGGCAACCATCACATCGTCTGACCAGATCCTTCGCATCAGCATGAGTAGTTAACCAATAGAAACCATGGCGAAACGCTTTAGCCACCAGAGACTTTGAACCGGCGTGGTGACCACAATCTCCTTCGTGGATCTCACGCAAAATTTCACGGCCTTCTTCAGGAGACACACAATGTTGAAAAGCTCCTGATACACTGCAATGATGCAACTCACCGTTGATGACAGCCATGGACTTGGATCGCCGGATTATCTGCCGGGCCAGAATCTCATCTTCTGGCAACTCGCCCCGGTTCTTGTACGCCAGGTAAGGAAGTGTCCTATCCAAAATAACATGAAGAGCTGCCACCAATTGAGCCTCCGGATCAGGAATGGCCAAATCCTCTTCACCAGGGATCTTCACCGACGGGTTGTGCAACACATCCAGAAAAACATTGGGTGGGACCGGTTTGCGCTGAGAGCCCAGCCGGCTTAAAGCGTCCGCTGCTTCATTTTTCCGCCGGTCCACGTGGTCCACCTGATAGCCTCTGAAATAACCTGCAATAATATCCACCTCACGACGATATGCTGCCATGAGTGGGTCCTTGGAGTCCCAAGTGCCAGACACTTGCTGAGCCACAAGGTCCGAATCATCGAAGCACTTAACTCGACTTAGATTCATCTCCTTAGCCATCCAAAGACCATGGAGCAAGGCTTCATACTCAGCTGCATTGTTAGTACAAGGGAACATTAAACGGAGAACATAACAAAACTTCACCTCGTGGGGAAGTTAATACGACTCCAGCCCCCGAGCCTTCCAACTGCCTCGATCCGTCAAAATGGTTGGTCCAATACATATGATCCAGCTTTTCTTCAGGTGCTTGCATTTCCGTACAATCATTGATGAAATCAACAAGTGCTTGAGACTTAATCGCTGTCCAAGGCACATATTTCAAACCGTACGACCCCAGCTCTATAGCCCACTTTGCAATCCGGCCAGTTGCTTCCCGGTTCTGGATGATATCTCCCAAAGGAGCAGAACTGACCACCATAATTGGGTGCCCTTGGAAGTATTGCTTAAGCTTCCGGCTTGCCATAAAAACTCCGTACACCAGCTTCTGCCAGTGCGGATACCTTTGCTTGGACTCAATGAGTACCTCACTGATATAATAGACCGGACGTTGAACCGGATGCTCCTTACCTGCCTCCTTTTGTTCCACCACAATAGCCAATCTGACCGCACGAGCATTAGCAGCAACATATTGAAGGAAATATGCCCTGGAGGCAATAATAAAGTTATTATTTATTTCCTTATATCATGATAAATGTTTATTATTCATGCTAGAATTGTATTAACTGGAAACGTAATACATGTGTGAATACATAGACAAACAGAGTGTCACTAGTATGCCTCTACTTGACTAGCTCTTTAATCAAAGATGGTTATGTTTCCTAAACATGGACAAAGAGTTGTTATTTGATTAACGGGATCACATCATTAGGTGAATGATCTGATTGACATGACCCATTCCATTAGCTTAGCACCCGATCGTTTAGTATGTTGCTATTATTTTCTTCATGACTTATACATGTTCCTATGACTATGAGATTATGCAACTCCCGTTTGTCGGAGGAACACTTTGTGTGCTACCAAACGTCACAACGTAACTAGGTGATTATAAAGGTGCTCTAGAGGTGTCTCCAAAGGTACAAGTTGGGTTGGTGTATTTCGAGATTAGGATTTGTCGCTCCGATTGTCGGAGAGGTATCTCTGGGCCCTCCCGGTAATGCACATCACATAAAGCCTTGCAAGCATTGCAACTAATGAGTTAGTTGTGAGATGATGTATTACGGAACGAGTAAAGAGACTTGCCGGTACGAGATTGAACTAGGTATTGAGATACCGACGATCGAATCTCGGGCAAGTAACATACCGATGACAAAGGGAACAACGTATGTTGCTATGCGGTCTGACCGATAAAGATCTTCATAGAATATGTAGGAGCCAATATGAGCATCCAGGTTCCGCTATTGGTTATTGACCGGAGACATGTCTTAGTCATGTCTACATTGTTCTCGAACCGTAGGGTCCGCACGCTTAAGGTTTCGATGCCAGTTATATTATGAGTTTATGAGTTTTGATATACCGAAGGAGTTTGGAGTTCCAGATGAGATCGGGGACATGACAAGGAATCTCGAAATGGTCGATACATAAAGATCGATATATTGGACGACTATATTCGGACATCGGAAAGGTTCCGAGTGATTCGGGTATTTTTCGGAGTACCGGAGAGTTACGGGAATTTGCCGGGGAGTATATGGGCCTTATTGGGCCATACGGGAATAGAGGAGAGAGGCCAAAAGGAAGGAGGCCTGCGCCCCCCCTCTGGTCCGAATTGGACAAGGGGCGCAGCCCCCTTTTCCTTCTTCCTCACCCCCTCTTTCCCCTTCTCCTACTCCAACAAGGAAGGAAGGAGTCCTACACCCGGTGGGAGTAGGACTCCCCTTGGCGCGCCCCCTCCTAGGCCGGCCGCCCCCTCCCCCTTGCTCCTTTATATACTCCTGATCGTTCCTTAGCCGTGTGCGGTGCCCCCCTCCAACATATTCCACCTCGGTCATATTGTAGCGGTGCTTAGGCGAAGCCCTGTGACGGTAGAACATTAAGATCATCACCACGCGGTCGTGCTGACGGAACTCCTCCCCGATGCTTTGCTGGATCGGAGCCCGGGGATCATCATCGAGCTGAAAGTGTGCCAAGAACTTGGAGGTGCCGGAGTAACGGTGCTTGGATCGGTCGAACCGTGAAGACGTATGACTACATCAACCACGTTGTGCTAACGCTTCCGTTGTCGATCTACAATGGTACGTAGATCACACTCTCCCCTCTCGTTGCTATGCATCACTATGATCTTGCATGTGCATAGGAAAATTTTGAAATTACTACGTTCCCCAACAGTGGCATCCGAGCCTAGGTTTTATGTGTTGATGTTATATGCACGAGTAGAACACAAGTGAGTTGTGGGCGATATAAGTCATACTACTTACCAGCATGTCATACTTTGGTTCGGCGGTATTGTTGGACGAAGCGGCCCGGACCGACATTATGCGTACGCTTACGCGAGACTGGTTCTCCCGACGTGCTTTGCACAAGGTGGCTAGCGGGTGACAGTTTCTCCAACTTTAGTTGAACCGAGTGTGGATACGCCCGGTCCTTGCGAAGGTTAAAACAACACCAACTTGACAAACTATCGTTGTGGTTTTGATGCGTAGGTAAGATTGGTTCTTGCTTAAGCCCGTAGCAGCCACGTAAAACTTGCAACAACAAAGTAGAGGACGCCTAACTTGTTTTTGCAGGGCATGTTGTGATGTGATATGTTTAAGACATGATGCTAAATTTTATTGTATGAGATGATCATGTTTTGTAAACGAGTTATCGGCAACTGGCATGAGCCATATGGTTGTCGCTTTATTGTATGCAATGCAATCATGCTGTAATGCTTTACTTTATCACTAAGCGGTAGCGATAGTCGTGGAAGCATAAGATTGGCGAGACGACAATGATGCTACGATGGAGATCAAGGTGTCGTGCCGGTGACGATGGTGATCATGACGGTGCTTCGAAGATGGAGATCACAAGCACAAGATGATGGTGGCCATATCATATCACTTATATTGATTGCATGTGATGTTTATCTTTTATGCATATTATCTTGCTTTGATTGACGGTAGCATTATAAGATGATCTCTCACTAATTATCAAGAAGTGTTCTCCCTGAGTATGCACCGTTGCGAAAGTTCTTCGTGCTGAGACACCTCGTGATGATCGGGTGTGATAGGCTCTACGTTCAAATACAACGGGTGCAAAACAGTTGCACACGCAGAATACTCAGGTTATACTTGACGAGCCAAGCATATATAGATATGGCCTCGGAACATGGAGACCGAAAGGTCGAGCGTGAATCATATAGCAGATATGATCAACATAGCGATGTTCACCAATGAAACTACTCCATCTCACGTGATGATCGGACATGGCTTAGTTGATTTGGATCACGTAATCACTTAGAGGTTTAGAGGGATGTCTATCTAAGTGGGAGTTCTTAAGTAATATGATTAATTGAACTTAAATTTATCATGAACTTATTCCTGGTAGTATTTTGCAAATTATGTTGTAGATCAATAGCTCGCGTTGTTGCTTCCCTGTGTTTATTTTGATATGTTCCTAGAGAAAATTGTGTTGAAAGATGTTAGTAGCAATGATGCGGATTGCATCCGTGATCTGAGGTTTATCCTCATTGCTCCACAGAAGAATTATGTCCTTGATGCACCGCTAGTTGACAGACCTATTGCAGGAGCAGATGCAGATGTTATGAACGTTTGGCTAGCTCAATATGATGACTACTTGATAGTTTAGTGCACCATGCTTAATGGCTTAGAATCGGGACTTCAAAGACGTTTTGAATGTCATGGAGCATATGAGATGTTCCAGGAATTGAAGTTAATATTTCAAGCAAATACCCGAGTTGAGAGATATGAAGTCTCCAACAAGTTCTATAGCTAAAAGATGGAGGAGAATCGCTCAACTAGTTAGCATGTGCTCAGATTGTCTGAGTACTACAAGCGCTTGAATCAAGTGGGAGTTAATCTTCCAGATAAGATAGTGATTGACAGAATTCTCTAGTCACCATCACCAAGATAGTAGAAACTCGTGATGAACTATGATATGCAAGGGATAACGGAAACGATTCCCAAGCTCTTCGTAATGCGGAAATTGACGAAGGTAGAAATCGAGAAAAACATCAAGTGTTGATGGTAGACAAGACCACTAGTTTCAAGAAAAGGGCAGAGGGAAGAAGGGGAACTTCAAGAAGAACAGCAAGCAAGTTGCTGCTCAAGTGAAGAAGCCCAAGTCTGGTCCTAAGCCTGGGACTAAGTGTTTCTACTGCAAAGGGACTGGTCACTGGAAGCGGAACTACCCCAAGTGATTGGCAGATAAGAAGGATGGCAAAGTGAACATAAGTATATTTGATATACATGTTATTGATGTGTACTTTACTAGTGTTTATAGCAACCCCTCAGTATTTGATACTAGTTCAGTTGCTAAGATTAGTAACTCGAAACGGGAGTTGCAGAATAAACAGAGACTAGTTAAGGGTGAAGTGATGATGTGTGTTGGAAGTGGTTCCAAGATTGATATGATCATCATCGTAGACTCCCTATACTTTCGGGATTAGTGTTGAACCTAAATAAGTGTTATTTGGTGTTTGCGTTGAGCATGAATATGATTTGATCATGTTTATTGTAATATGGTTATTCATTTAAGTAAGAGAATAAATTGTTGTTCTGTTTACATGAATAAAACCTTATATGGTTACACACCCAATGAAAATAGTTCGTTGGATCTCGATCGTAGTGATACACATAATCATACTATTGAAACCAAAAGATGCAAAGTTAATAATGATAGTGCAACTTATTTGTGGCACTGCCGTTTAGGTCATATTGGTGTAAAGCGCATGAAGAAACTCCATGCTAATGGGTTTTTGGAATCACTTGCTTATGAATAAGCTGATGCTTGCGAACCATGCCTCATGGGCAAGATGACTAAAATGCCGTTCTCCGAAACAATGGAGCGAGCAACTGACTTATTGGAAATAATACATACTGATGTATGAGATCCGATGAGTGTTAAGGCTCGTGGCAGGTATAATTATTTTCTGACCTTCATAGATGATTTGAGCAGATATGGGTATATCTACTTAATGAAACACAAGTCTGGAATATTTGAAAAGTTCAAAGAATTTCAGAGTGAAGTGGAAAATCATCGTGACAAGAAAATAAAGTTTCTATGATCTGATCGCGCAGACAAATATTTGAGTTACGAGTTTGGTCTTCAATTAAAACAATGTGGAATAGTTTCACAAACTCATGCCACATGGAACACCTCAGCATAATGGTGTGTCCGAACGTCATAACCGTACTTTATTGGATATAGTGCAATCTATGATGTCTCTTACCGATCTACCACTATCGTTTTGGGGTTATGCATTAGAGACAGCTGCATTCACGTTAAAAGGGCAGCATCTAAATCTGTTGAGATGACACCGTATGAACTGTGGTTTGGCAAGAAACCAAAGTTGTCGTTTCTTAAAGTTTGGGGTTGCAATGCTTATGTGAAAATGTTCCATCCTGATAAGCTCAAACCCAAATCGGAAAAGTGTGCCTTCATAGGATACCCAAAAAGTTACTGTTGGGTTCACCTTCTATCACAGATCCGAAGGCAAGACATTCGTAGCTAAGAATGGATCCTTTCTAGAGAAGGAGGTTCTCTCGAAAAAAGTGAGTGGGAGGAAAGTAGAACATGATAAGGTAATTGTACCTTCTCCCTTATTGGAAAGTAGTTCATCACAGAAATCTGTTCCTGTGACTACTACACCAATTAGTGAGGAAGCTAATGATGATGATCATGTAACTTCAGATCAAGTTACTACCGAATCTCGTAGGTAAACCAGAGTGAGATCCGCATCAGAGTGGTACGGTAATCCTGTTCTGGAGCTCATGCTACTTGACCATGACGAACCTACGAACTATGAAGAAGCGATGGTGAGCCCAGATTCCGCAAAATGGCTTGTAGCCATGAAATCTGAGATGGGATCCATGTATGAGAACAAAGTATGGACTTTGGTTGACTTTCCCACTAATCGGCAAGCAATGGAGAATAAATGGATCTTCAAGAGGAAGACAGACGCTGATAGTAGTGTTACTATCTACAAAGCTAGAATTGTCGCAAAAGGTTTTCGACAAGTTCAAGGTGTTGACTACGATGAGAGTTTCTCACTCGTATCTATTCTTAAGTCTGTCCGAATCATGTTAGCAATTGCTGCATTTTATGAAATCAGGCAAATGGATAAACAAACCTGCATTCCTTAATAGATTTATTAAAGAAGAGTTGTATATGATACAACCAGAAGGTTTTGTCAATCCTAAAGGTGCTAACAAAATATGCAAGCTCCAGCGATCCATCTATGGACTGGTGCAAGCATCTCGGAGTTGGAATATACGCTTTGATAAGTTGATCAAAGCATATAGTTTTATATAGACTTGCGATGAATCTTGTATTTACAAGAAAGTGAGTGGGAGCGCTACAACATTTCTGATAAGTATATGTGAATGACATATTGTTGATCGGAAATAATGTAGAATTAATCTGCAAAGCATAAAGGAGTGTTCTTAAAGAATTTTTTCAAAGAAAGACCTCGGTGAAGCTGCTTACATATTAAGCATCAAAATCTATAGAGATAGATCAAGACGCTTGATAAACAATATTTTGAAGTAGTTCAAAAATGGAACAGTCAAAGAAAGAGTTCTTGGCTGTGTTACAAGGTATGAAATTGAGTAAGACTCAAAGCCCGACCACGGCAGAAGATAGAAAGAGAATGAAAGTCATTCCCTATGCCTCAGCCATAGGTTCCATAAAGTATGCCATGATGTGTACCAGATCTATTGTATATCCTACACTCTGTTAAGCAAGGGAGTACAATAATGATCTAAGAGTAGATCACTGGACATTGGTCAAAATTATCCTTAGTGGAATAAGGAAATATTTCTCGATTATGGAGGTGACAAAAGATTCATCGTAAAAAGTTACGTCGATGCAAGTTTTGACATAGATCTAGATGACTCTAAGTCTCGATCTAGATACATAATGAAAGTGGGAGCAATTAGCTAGAGTAGCTCCGTGCAGAGCATTGTAGACATAGAATTCGCAAAATACTTACGGATCTGTATGTGACAGACCCGTTGATTAAAATTATCTCACAAGCAAAACATGATCACACCTTAGTACGCTTTGGGTGTTAATCACATAAATAATGTGAACTAGATTATTGACTCTAGTAAACCCTTTGGGTATAGGTCACATGACGATGTGAACTATGGGTTTTAATAACATGATGATGTGAACTCTTAGTGTTGAATCACATGGCGATGTGAACTAGATTATTGACTCTAGTGCAAGTGGGAGACTGAAGGAAATATGCCCTAGAGGCAATAATAAAGTTATTATTTATTTCCTTATATCATGATAAATGTTTATTATTCATGCTAGAATTGTATTAACCGGAAACATAATACATGTGTGAATACATAGACAAACAAAGTGTCACTAGTATGCCTCTACTTGACTAGCTCGTTAATCAAAGATGGTTATGTTTCCTAACCATGGACAAAGAGTTGTTATTTGATTAACAGGATCACATCATTAGGTGAATGATCTGATTGACATGACCCATTCCATTAGCTTAGCACCCGATCGTTTAGTATGTTGCTATGGCTTTCTTCATGACTTATACATGTTCCTATGACTATGAGATAATGCAACTCCCGTTTGCCGGAGGAACACTTTGTGTGCTACCAAACTTCACAACGTAACTGGGTGATTATAAAGGTGCTCTACAAGTGTCTCCAAACGTACATGTTGGGTTGGCGTATTTCGAGATAAGGATTTGTCACTCTGATTGTCGGAGAGGTATCTCTGGGCCCTCTCGGTAATGCACATCACATAAAACCTTGCAAGCATTGCAAGTAATGAGTTAGTTGTGAGATGATGTATTACGGAACGAGTAAAGAGACTTGCCGGTAACGAGATTGAACTAGGTATTGAGATACCGACGATCGAATCTCGGGCAAGTAACATACCGATGACAAAGGGAACAACGTATGTTGTTATGCGGTCTGACCGATAAAGATCTTCGTAGAATATGTAGGAGCCAATATGAGCATCCAGGTTCCGATGTTGGTTATTGACCGGAGACATGTCTCGGTCATGTCTACATTGTTCTCGGACCGTAGGGTCCGCACGCTTAAGGTTTCGATGACAGTTATATTATGAGTTTATGAGTTTTGATGTACCGAAGGAGTTCGGAGTCCCAGATGAGATCGGGGACATGACGAGGAGTCTCGAAATGGTCGAGACATAAAGATCGATATATTGGACGAATATATTCGGACATCGGAAAGGTTCCGAGTGATTCGGGTATTTTTCGGAGTACCGGAGAGTTACGGGAATTCGCCGGGGAGTATATGGGCCTTATTGGGCCATACGGGAATAGAGGAGAGAGGCCAAAAGGAAGGAGGCATGTGCCCCCCTCTGGTCCAAATTGTACAAGGGGCGCAGCCCCCTTTTCCTTCTTCCTCTCCCCCTCTTTCCCCTTCTCCTACTCCAACAATGGAGGAAGGAGTCCTACTCGGGAGTAGGACTCCCCTTGGCGCGCCCCCTCCTAGGACGGCCGCCCCCTCCCCCTTGCTCCTTTATATACGGGGGCAGGGGGCACCTCTAGACACACAAGTTGATCTTCGTGATCGTTCCTTAGCCGTGTGCGGTGCCCCCTCCACCATATTCCACCTTGGTCATATTGTAGCGGTGCTTAGGCGAAGCCCTGCGACGGTAGAACATCAAGATCGTCACCACGCCGTCGTGCTAACGGAACTCCTCCCCGACGCTTTGCCGGATCGGAGCCCGGGGATCGTCATCCAGCTGAACGTGTGCCAAGAACTCGGAGGTGCCGAAGTAACGGTGCTTGGATCGGTCGAACCGTGAAGACATACGACTACATCAACCACGTTGTGCTAATGCTTCCGTTGTCGATCTACAAGGGTACGTAGATGACACTCTCCCCTCTCGTTGCTATGCATCACCATGATCTTGCGTGTGCGTAGGAAAATTTTCAAATTACTACGTTCCCCAACACATATAGCAGTAACGGCTCCTTGTCAATGGGAGCGGCGAGCACAGGCGGATTGGCCAATTGCCGCTTTAAGTCCTCAAATGCTTCATCAGCAGCAGAACTCCAGACGAACTGATCCGTCTTCTTCAACATCTGATACAAAGGGATCGCCTTCTCACCAAGGCGGCTGAAAACCTTAAGCGGCAACCTGCCAGAACATCATTGATACCTTGTCCGGATTGAATCTCGTCATCATCCTGTTGACAGCAGAAACCCAATAACTTGCCCGCGTACACCAAAACCATTAGCCGGATTATCATCTTTGTAATAGGTTATCCTTCAAATCAACAACCAGAGTCTCCTTCTCCCTGGATTTAACCACGATATCATCCACGTAAGCATGTACATTACGGCCAATCTGCTTGTGAAGACAATTTTGTACACACCATTGATAAGTGCCTGGCACATTTTGAGCCGCAAAGGCATAGACACATAGCAGAAGGCTCCAAAGGGAGTTATGAATGTCGTCTTCCTCCTGGTCCTTACTGCCATTTTGATCTGATGATAGCCAGAATATGCATCCAAAAAACTTAAACGCTCACAACCCGCCGTAGTATCAATGATTTGATCAACACGGGGGAAGGCAAAAGGATCTGCTGGACAAGCCTTATTAAGATCTGTGTAATCCACACACATACGCCAGGTGCCGTTTTTCTTAAGGACTAGCACCGGATTGGCAAGCCACTCAGGGTGAAAAACTTCAACAATAAAACAAAGCTGCTAAGAGCCTGGCTACCTCTTCTCCAATCGCATTGCGTCTTTCTTCATTAAACCGGTGGAGGAACTGTTTCACCGGTTTGTATTTAGGATCCACATTAAGTGTGTGCTCAGTGAGTTGCCTCGGTACACCTGGCATGTCAGAGGGCTTCCATGCAAAAATGTCCCGATTCTCACGGATGAACTCGATGAGCGCGCTTTCCAATTTCGGATCCAAGTTGGCACTAATGCTGAACTGCTTGGACGAATCGCCAGGTACGAAGTCAACAAGCTTAGTTTCTGCTGCCGATTTGAACTTCAAGGCCGGATCATGCTCCGTAGTTGGCTTCTTCAACGGAGTCATGTCCGCCGGATCAACATTGTCTTTATAGTACTTCAACTCCTCGGTGGCACAAACCGACTCTGCATAAGCCGCATCTCCTTCCTCGCATTCCAAAGCGATTTTGCGGCTTCCGTGAACCGTTATTGTCCCCTTGTGACCCGGCATCTTGAGCTGCAAATACACATAACAGGGCCGAGCCATAAACTTGGCGTATGCCGGACGCCCAAACAGGGCATGATATGGACTTTGGATTTTCACCACTTCAAACGTTAATGTCTCCGACCTGGAATCATGATCATCCCCAAAGGCCACTTCAAGAGCTATCTTACCAACGGGATATGCTGATCTGCCAGGCACTACACCGTGGAATACTGTATTGGACGGTTTGAGATTCTTATCTGTAAGTCCCATACGACGGAAGGTCTCATAGTATAGGATGTTAATGCTGCTCCCTCCATCCATGAGCACCTTGGTGAACTTATAACCTCCCACCTGAGACGCCACCACCAGAGCCAACTGACCCGGATTATCAACCTGGAGTGGGTGATCCTCTCTTCTCCATATGATTGGTTGTTCAGACCAATGTAGATAACGGGGTGTGGCCGGTTCAACAGAGTTGACTGCCCGCCTCTGAACCTTCCGGTCTCGCTTGTCCAGGCTAGTGGTACAGACATGTTACTGCCCATTACTCAACTGCTTTGGGTTGCTCTGGTAACCTAACTGTTGCTGTTGTTGGTTGTAACCACCCTGGTTGTTCTGACTATTTTGACCATTATGTCCGCCCGGATTACCATTAAATACTGAACCGGAACTTCCTCCACCGTAACCCGGCCCGGACCCTGAGCCAGCGCCAAATCCGTGATCATACCGGAAATTATTAGAATTCTTGAACTCCTGCATAATAAAGCAATCCTTCCAAAGGTGGTTTGCTGGCTCCTCCTTCGTCCCATGTCTTGGACAGGGCTGGCTTAGCAGATAGTTTAGGCGGTTTGGGTTGGGGTTGGGTGCTCCACTACGATTTTTTGCGTCGCTGGCCATTGTCCTGTACGTTGGTATTAGCCACAAAATCCATGTTTCCGTCCGCTTTACGCTTGCCTCCTCTGCCATTGCCTACCCAGTGATGCTGCTGACCTTTGGAGCTGCTGTTCTTCTTCCCCTTCCCTGTCTTGTCATCATCAGACTCCTTGGTTCTAATAGAATCAGCATATTTTACCAAAGCGGCCATGAGGGTCCCCATGTCGGTGCAATGACACTTCATCCGTCCCAATTTCAACTTCAGGTGCCCAAACCGGCAGTTGCCTTCTAGGGTTAATACTGCGGTGTCAGCGTTGATGCGGTCTGAGGAGTGCAACACTTGTGAAACCCGGCGTGCCCAATGAGTCGTTGACTGTCCTTCCTCCTGGACGCATGCAGCTAAGTCCACTATCGACATAGGCTGTTTACAGGTATCCTTGAAATTGTTGATAAACCGGGCTCGTAATTGGGCCCATGAACTGATAGAATTAGCGGGCAAGCTTTTTAACCAAGTACGGGCCGTTCCTTCAAGCATCATGGTGAAGTATTTCGCACACGCCGTGTCATCCACATCAAGCATCTCCATGGCCATCTCATAGCTCTCTACCCATGTCTCTGGTGGTTGATCCACCGTATAATTTGGTACCTTGCGTGGGCCTTTGAAATCCTTGGGCAAGCGCACGTTGCGTAAAGCGGGGACGAGGCAAGGCACCCCCAAAGAACTAGAAGTAACACCAGGTTCGATCGAAATGGTTGGACGAACCGGCGTGAGCTGCCGAGCCTGATGTTGTGCGGCTAACTCGGCCTCCCTACGCGCTCGGGCCCGGTTCACCACTTCCTGAGCGTCATCAGCACCACCCGTCGGGTTGTTACCATGGGGTGCTCCACGTCGTTCATTACTCGACACTCCTGGTTCATCCATATGTCTGCTATAGCTCCGGCTTGGACGGGGGGTCGAGTGGATCCGATCGCGGCTGTACGAGTACGCCTCCTGTTGGGCCAAAGCTGTCCTCAGAAGTTCCTTGACCCGTCGCGTCTCTACTGCCTGTGGCGAGTCACCTTCAACTGGAATGGCCTCCAGTCGTGCAGCAGCGGCAACAAGATTGTCCATTGGGTTGGAGTAGTGACCCGGAGGTGTTAAAGCATCCCGAGGTATAACGGTGTTTTGACGAGGCGGGTCCATCTGACGGGGCTGAAACGGTGCACCGGTCCCAGGGGCTTCTGCCCGGTTCCCCTCCAGCGGATTACTGGCTCTTGGTCCTGGAGTGTTGAAAAGGTCTCTGGCCTCAAAAACCGGGGGTAAGCGGGACCGGTGCTTCCTCCTCATGACTTCATGCAACGCGCTCTGATCCAACATAAGCCTGTAGGCCTGTGCGTCTAAAGCGGCCCGCTCTGCGGCCATCCTGGTGTCCTCAGCCGCCAGATCTGTTTTGGCCTGGGTGATTTGTTCCTTTACCTTTGCAATCTCCGTGTTGTGAGTGTCCTGATCTGGCGGATTAACTTCTGCCATAAGCACAGCCAACGCATCAAATAGTTCTGATAGAACCTGAGCCAGTGGGCGCACAGGGCCTCCCGCCCCGGCAACCGTTGCCACTGCTGAACCGGAGAACATTGCCGCGGCTGTCGAAGAGTGAAGCGCTGCTTGCGTTCCGGTCATGAATATTCCAACCCGGTTAGGCATATCAGAGGGGTCCGGAATACTGTCACCATCAGAACAACTCTCAATCCGGCTATCTTGTAGCTGATAAAGAGATTTGGTTTCTCCGGTCGAAGATTCATCACCGGAACGAACGGTAGTCGCCCCACGAAGCTCCGATCCATCCTCATAACTCCCTCCATGGATCATTCCCATGAAGGCACACTTCATGGCCGGTTTAACCCGGGCGGATCGCGCACGCTGAGCCGTCTCGACGAGGTCGGTGCAGATGTCCGGCTCAGGGCCCGGTTCACCGATCCTGCCAATGAAAATGTGAATGCTACCAAAGGGGACCTGGTACCCGTACTCAATTGAGCCGGCCTCGGGGCCCCAGCCTGCGTCATCGATGTAGAGTTTGCCGTGACGACTCTGAGTCATCCGGCCTATAGCGTAGCCCTCGAGTCCTTTAAAGCGGCCCTCCAAGAAACGGAAACCATCATGTGATAGCCCCACGGTGGGCGCCAACTGTCGTGGTTTTGTCACGGTAGATGTCCTAGAGAAAGGACTTAGTCGTGGAGCCATCGCTACGGGTTAGCTTGAAGGGGTTAAAGCGGACACAAGGACGCAAGAGAGTTTATACTAGTTCGGCCCCTTCAATGAAGGTAAAAGCCTACGTCTAGTTGTGATGGAATTGATGGGTGTTTCGATGACTAGGGAGCAAATAAGCTTCGCCTATGTCTCGAGTTGTTGTCTGTCCTTGAACCGCCACCGGGTCGTCCCCTTATATACATGGGTGACGCCCGTCGGTTTACAGAGTCCCGATACCGGCTCATAGATGCGTCCGGTTCGGTCTCCGCTATTCCTAACTTATAACACAAGTTACATACCGACGTCGGTTTATAGCTATAGGCCTTAAACCGATTATGGGCCTTTAGCCCTCATCTGCCCTCATGGGCTTTTATCATACTCAACTACTAATGAAGTTAACCCAGCCTGTCCTGGCCGGTTTACGCCCAGTAGTAATATCCCCAACAAGTGGGTTATGAAAGCTTAGATCCAGATTAGGACTGATAGGGAGAGTAGCAAGCGATTCAGGAACGAAGTACATAGTAAGACCATTCGGGCATTTGATCTTGCGCCCTACAAGATTTTTAAGGTCCCCAGTAATAGCGTCAGACGATTTTGGTTTTCTGCTAGTGACCTTTCCCTGCAAAAGAGAGTTAAGCTTTCTTAGCCACCCACATCTTCAAGGGTGGCTTAGAAGCAATAAGTCTAAGTGCAGCATCTGAGAACTTTGGCTTTGGAGCCCTAGCAAAAAGTCTTGCTGGCGGATAATAGTACTCATAAGAATAAGCAGAATAGTTCTTGGTCTTATGAACATGGCGGTTTGATGAACCGCGCTCATATTCATAGGCCTGAGTATGGTTTCCCTGCAAAACATTTGCGTTAGTGTGACTCAGGTGAGTCCTCTGTCTGTATGAAGAATTTGGACCGTATGAAGCCTGTGGTCTCAGGTTTGTCTTCTTCACGTGTGGTGTCATGATGACATTCACAGGAAGATTCTCCAGACACTTTTTTGGAACCCAGATCTTCTTCATAGGCGGTCCATTCCTGCAGTTAGTACCAATGTACCTGGCAAACACTTCACCATTCTGATTCTTAAACACTTTATAGTTTGCATCAAAGGATTCATCAATGACAATGGGATTTGCACAAGAGAAGCCAGATAGATTGGATAGATCTGCTGAAGATTCCTTTGCAGCAACCCATGTGGTTTTGGGGTACTGCTCAGGTTTCCAGTAAGAGCCATCAGCATTCATTTTCCTTACGAACCCAACACCCTCTTTCCTCGGGTTTCGGTTCAAGATCTGCTTTTTGAGGACATCACATAGTGTCTGATGCCCTTTAAGACTTTTGTACATCCCTGTTTCAAGCAATGTCTTCAACCTAGCATTCTCATCAGCAATAGCAGTGGAATCCTCAGCAGAGGGGTTAGTTCCCACATCAATAGTTGAAGATATTGCAACAGTAGCAGCAGTAGAACATTCAGCAACAGTAGTAGCATTATCACGCTCAATGCATTTAAGACATGGTGGTTCAAATCCTTCCTGAGCTGAACTAATCTGTTTGGCGTGAAGTGACTCATTTTCCTTTCGAAGATCTTCATGAGCCGCTCTCAATTTCTCAAGATCTTGCTTCCTTTGAAGATAATCATAGGAAAGCGTTTCATGAGTTGTTGAGAGCGTTTCATGATGACTTTCAAGTTCGAAGATTTTTTATGTCTTCAATTAAGGACTCAGATTGAGTCATTTCAGCGCCTAACAGATCATCGCTTTTGTCTAACAGTTTTTGAATATGTTCCATGGCTTTCTATTGTTCAGTTGCAATTTTAGCAAGTGTTTTGTAGCTGGGTTTTGAACCACAATCAGAGTCATCGTCACTAGATGTTTGATAGTGAGTAGTGCGTGTGTTTACCTTGGCACCGCGTGCCATGAAGCAGTAGGTAGGAGCGGAGTAGTCCTTGTCATTTGCATCGGTGTCGGTGATGAGGTCATTGTCTTTAGTGTTGAAGATGGACTTGGCAATGTATGCTGTAGCCAGACTTGTGACGCCAAAATCGGACTCCTCCTCAGACTCCACCTCCGCCTCCTCAGAAGCGCACTCCTCCTCTGAATCCATTTCCTTGCCAACAAACGCACGTGCCTTGCCAGATGAGCTCTTCTTGTGTGATGAATACTTTGAAGAAGACTTGGAAGAAGACTTTGAGTATTTCTTCTTCTTCTCGTCGTCAGAATCATATTCCTTGCTCTTCTTCTTCTTTTTGTTCTCATTGTCCCACTGCAGACACTCAGCGATGAAGTGGCCAGGTTTCTTGCACTTGTGACATGTTTTCTTCTTGTAGTCATGAGCAGAAGCTTCATCATTCCTTGAGCTTGATCGGGAAGACTTTCTGAAGCCTTTCTTCTTGGTGAATTTTTGGAACTTCTTCACAAGCATAGCAAGTTCCCTTCCAATGTCTTCGGGATCATCAGAACTGCTGTCAGATTCTTCTTCAGATGAGGAGACAGCTTTTGCATTCAAGGCACGAGTTCGCCCATAGTTTGGACCGTAGATATCTCTTTTCTCAGAAAGCTGAAACTCATGTGTGTTGAGCCTCTCAAGTATGTCAGACGGATTGGGTGTCTTGAAATCAGGACGTTCTTGAATCATCAGGGCTAGGGTGTCAAACGAACTGTCAAGTGATCTCAGTAGTGTCTTGACGACTTCATGCTTGGTGATCTCAGTAGCGCCAAGGGCTTGAAGATCATTCGTGATGTCAGTGAGTCGATCAAATGTGAGCTGGACATTCTCATTGTCATTTCTCTTGAAGCGGTTGAAGAGGTTGTGAAGGACACTGATTCTCTGATCTCTCTGGGTTGAGACGCCTTCGTTGACCTTGGAGAGCCAGTCCCAGACTAGCTTAGATGTTTCCAAAGCACTCACGCGGCCATACTGTCCTTTGGTCAGATGACCACAGATGATATTCTTGGCAGTAGAGTCCAGTTGAATGAACTTCTTGACGTCAGCAGCAGTGACACCTTCTCCAGCCTTGGGAACGCCGTTCTTGACGACATACCATAGGTCGATGTCAATGGCTTCAAGATGCATGCGCATCTTATTCTTCCAGTAGGGATATTCAGTTCCATCGAAGACGGGGCACGCAGCGGAGACTTTGATTATCCCTGCAGTCGACATAGCTAAAACTCCAGGTGGTTAAACCGAATCACACAGAACAAGGGAGTACCTTGCTCTGATACCAATTGAAAGTGCGTTATATCGACTAGAGGGGGGTGAATAGGCGATTTTTATGAAAGTCTTCAAAACGTGGAAGTTATGAAGACAAACGATAGAAATAAACCTATTACCCTGCAGCGGAAGGTAGACTACACTAGGCAAGCCATAGTCAAGTATTCAATAGAGTGAAAGCACAATGACTAATAGCAACAATGTAGTAAGGATCAGGTAGGAAGATATTATGAAGCCAAACAGAACACGCAGTCACTCAGTGAAGATAAAAGATAGTGCAATCATACAATGACTTCACAAGGAGTAACAGTACGTAAAGAGAAGGGAAGGATGAAACCAGTGACTCGTTGAAGACAATGATGTGTTGGACCAGTTCCAGTTGTTGTGACAACTGTACGTCTGGTTAGGGCGGCTAGGTATTTAAACCTGAGGACACCTAGTCATGAACACGTAGCTTAGGACACCCAGTCCTCACCGTATTCCCCTTGAGCTAAGGTCACACAGACCTCGCCCAATCACTCTGGTAAGTCTTCAAGGTAGACTCCCAAACCTTCACAGACTTTGTTCACCGGCGATCCACAATGTCTCTTGGATGCTCAGAACGCGACGCCTAACCGGCTGGAGGATTCACAGTCCTCAAGTGTAATAAGTCTTCAGATCACACAGACAAGAAGACTTAAGTGATGCCTAATTCTCTTTGTCTCTGGGTGGTTAGGGCTTTATCCTCGCAAGGAATTCTCTCTCAAAAGCTTCGAGGTGGGTTGCTCTCAAACGAGAAAAGCCGTACACTAACTCTGAGTAGCCAACCGTTTATGGTTGTAGGGGGTGGGCTATTTATAGCCACTAGGCAACCCGACCTGATTTGTCTGAAATGACCCTGGGTCACTAAGGAACTGACACGTGTTCCAACGGTCATATTTCAAACTCACACGGCAACTTTACTTGGGCTACAAGCAAAGCTGACTTGTCCAACTCTGGACAAGATTCGCTCTCATAGTCTTCACTCGAAGACATAGGTTTTGGTTAAGCATCACTTTAGTCATTCTGACTGGTTCTCTTGGACCTCACTTAATAGTATGGTGGTTCCTATGACTCAACAAAGAAGAAGAAAAAGAAGTACGAAAGATCTAAGTCTTCGAGCTCCATAGGCTTCATGCGATGTCTTCTCTTGTCATAGTCTTCAATGTGAATATATTCATATACCACCTTTGACTTCAATGTCTTCATACATTTTTAGGGGTCATCTCTGGTGGGAAAACCGAATCAATGAGGGACTTCTACCTGTGTTATCCTGCAATTCTCACAAACACATTAGTCCCTCAACTAGGTTTGTCGTCAATACTCCAAAACCAACTAGGGGTGGCACTAGATGCACTTACATACGCAGCTATTTTTTTGCATATTGGCATTTAATAAGCACCTATATACAAGCAGTCTGCACATTAGAGATGGTCTAACATGATGTAGTTTTACTGTTGCAATGAAATAAATGAAACGATAGCCGTTGTTCAGGAGGAAACCTGGAGTCAGCATCTAGCACCCTGCACTGCAAACCATCGGTTTGTGGTAACTTTGGTATCCCGATGGTGAAAATTGGAGCATATATACTCTATAGCCAATCGAATCATTTATAAGTATGAGATGAACCATAGAAAGGTAACTGAATCTGATCTAACTTTGGTTTAGGTCCAAATATAACAACCTTACATTGGTAAGCGCATTCGAAATTGTGAGCTAAATTATGCTTAACGTGAGAGGAAATCAAGTTTCTTGCTATGGTAGGGCTAACAGTAGCAGCATATCAAGTATAACAGTGGACTGCACTATTGTTTGTTCACCGTGTTGTTCTTCTTTAGTTAAAGATTTTCTGAACATTGATACATATCTCTTAATAGCACTCGCCTAAACACTTTTTCCTTCATCTATAAGTCTTATATTTTTTACATAACTGCATCTTGACGCGGCTAAACAGGGCAGCAATTATATTGTAATAGTGATTGCATATGTAGCTCTTTTGTTTCCACCCCGAAAGGTCATTAAACTTAATTTAAATTTCAGTTCGATCTGAAGAGGTTATGCCCTTTCACTTAGTATCGACCAGTATAAAATTCCTAAGGATCCATTTAAATTTGTTGTCAATGTTTATGCATCATTAGTTTCATAAGATCCCAGAATGCATGTGTGGAGAGAATATTAGTTCTGTTGTTAAAAACAACAGTTGTACTATTCCTGAATTTTGTTAGATCAACTGGTCCGCTACATGGCTAGACTTGAACTATTTATAGATTCCCTTTCTTTGCATACTTTTAGTCCTACAAGTTCTTTGTAGCTACAAATAATTGATTTATTCTTCATATAGATATCCTCCAGAAAGATATTGATATCGCGAGAAAGAAATTTTATGTCAGATAGCTATTTCTCATTCCACATTTTACTACTTCTCATTTCTTGTCCTTCCTTCAAACACATTAACTTGATGCAGTTTGTAGGCACTGTATGCTGATCTCACATTTCTCTTTTCATTTCTTGGTCTGCATGAATTTACTGGTATAGTGCACATTTGTGATAGGAACTCTTAGCGTTGAGGAAAAACAAAGAGTCATTTTGTATTTACGCTCTGTAATTTACATGCCAAAAATCACAAAACCAGAATACAAATATATGGCATCAATCTCGGGAGAATGCAGATAACACTTACAGATTCAATTAAGACCCTTGAGAGGCTTTCAAAAGCACACGGGAAGTAGCAACTAATGTTCCGATGATAAACAAAATACTAATATTCTCCAAAGACACAAAGTTAGCATTTTGTATATCCTAGAGTCAACCACATTTGAAATTATTCACTCATGATAGCCGTGCGAATGCACGGGTTGGCGACTAGTCCTCATAATTATGCACTTTTCTATCAATTGCTTGACAGAAATTTGTTCACCCACCATAATACTTATGCTATATTGAGAGAAGCCACTAGTGAAACCTATGGCCCCCGGCTCTATCTTTCATCATATAAGTTTCCAATCTATCTTACTTTACAATCTTTACTTCCAATCTATATCATAAAAATACCAAAAATATGTATCTTATTATCTCTATTAGATCTCACTTTTGCAAGTGGTCGTGAAGGGATTGACAACCCCTTTATCGCGTTGGTTCTGAAGTTCTTGTTTGTTTGTGCAGGTACTAGGTGACTTGCGTGTAATCTCCTACTGGATTGATGCCTTGGTTCTCAAGACTGAGGGAAATACTTACACTACTTTGCTACATCACCCTTTCCTCTTCAAGGAAAAACCAACGCAGTGCTCAAGAGGTAGCAGCGATATGATGGGAGGTTGGCTTAGTTGGGTTTTTTATGACGAGTAATGCTACACCTACGTAATCCAAGTTATGTAATTAACGTAATGTGAAACGTGTAAGCTGTTGATTGTAGATTGGGGGGAGGGAGGGGCCCACCACCATGAAAATTAGGGAGGAGACAGAGGCAATTTATGTTAACCCTTTCGTAGGTTCCCGTAGAAGTAGAAAGATGTGAAATGCGTGAATGTGTAGTGGACGTACTATTGGAGTGCCTAAGACAAATTGTGTATGTAGACCCTATGTGTTTATTTACTACGCATGTAAGCTTTGTCTCGGTTCAATAAAAAGTAGAGTTAGTGATGATGGTGTGCCTGCCATCCTACAATATAGGCCGTCCGATCTATATCTAACGGATAGGAAGGAAACTATGACAATTTACCCGTACTCCTCTCCACATTTGCAGATAAGGCCTTCCCTCGTTCATCCTTTTCTCCCACAAGATCTTGATGTTCCGTGCAACGCACGGGCATCTTGCTAGTACTCCTACAATACACTATATTATTGTTAAAGTTCATATACACTGGCCGAGATTAATGCAAACACGGCAGATTTTCATTACATTTCGAACTTTTATAGGACAGAAAAATACAAGAAACTCGACACTAAACCTATTCTACGGCGGTGACCGACGTCCTCTATCTGCGATCTCCATGTACGGGGCAGGGTTCAAGACCCGTGAAGTGAAGGTGTGGTCTCCGGCGAGGATGAGTAGAACACGGGAGACGGACCAACTAGTTGGCACACCATCATCTACTCTTCCGCGCTGGAGACCACACCTTCGGAGGAGTCCCCGACCTCTGCGGTGCCGGACGTTGGACGGCGGCAAGTAGGACGCATGGCTGACGGTGCTGCCATCGTTAGCCGCCATCGTGGCCACCGCTTGTGCGGTCGCGTCCGCGTCCGTCTATGCCGCTATTGCGTCGCGAGTGGCGACTTGAGCGAGGGCAGCGACCTCGAGCTTCATCCCCGAAGACAAAGTCTCCCACAGAGCGTTCGCGCTTTAGGTCATGGAAGATGTGGTGCCAGGTAGCATGACGATGTGCTATGTTTTAGAGGTTAGCTGGGCAATGCCGCTTTAAGTAGCGCATTCCGGTGAGGCCAAAGCATCCGAGCACGTCATTAAGTCACCGGAGTTGGTTCCTCGGGCACCGAGCCTCTTAACGATGGCATACGCATGGACGACATGAATGCGGGCAGTTGGCGCCGGCTGGGAATGCACCACGCGACGAGTGTTTTTGGTGTGCCAGGGTAGTCAGCAGCGGTCGTGGCAACATTGGATATGCCCTTTGCTCACATGCGACCCCACTTGTCATTGAAAAAGCAAGACAACCCGGCATGGTCTCAGGTTCTGGGGATGCAGTTGGCCGCGCTACACCACTCCGCGGACGCGTCACGGTGAGCGCGCGCACTTCGGCGCACCGTGCATCCCCGACAAGCTGGATGTTGATCTGCTGGTCATGCCACAACGCTAACACCACCCTCGGCACACTAAAACCGACCGTGTCCAGCGATGATGAGCATGTCGCTCACCACGGTTGCCCTGTCCAGAGGCGGTGCTGGAGTTGCGCCACGATGCTGGCCCCCATGACCCACAAGGCGCAAGAGGAAACAAACATCAGGGATAATGCTCAATAGGTTAACTAAATCTAGTGGCGGAAGAATAGAGATCGGTTTTGAGGTAAGTTTAAAAAGGCCACGTGATGCTACAGAGTCAGCCAAGTTAGTATCAGAGGCAGCGGTTCCCATTAGGTGTCATGTATGTATGGTTATGTATGAAAACTAGTAATATCGTCTTGCTCTCTCCCATACTTTCTAGGTTGTTGATAATGAGACTCCCATAATTTTCAATAGATGAGGTTCAAGTTGGATAGCCAAGATGATGCAACCAGACAAGCTTGCACCCATATTTTCAAGTCTGCTCTGTGACAGTATCGTTATAACTTGAGGAAAACTCACTTTGAAGGCGAGGCTAATAGTTTACATGCCCAAACATCTCCAGTGGAAAATATATCGGATGAAGACTAGAGAGGCCTTGTTAAACACTGGTCTGAACCAAAGTATCGGGTACATTATATATATATATATATATATATATATGTGTGTGTGTGTGTGTGTGTGTGTGTGTGTGTGTGTGTGTGTGTGTGTGTGTGTGATCAGATCACATGTTGAAGTCCTACTTACGCATGTGCCACACAAATCTATCTTCTTGTAGGTGAACTATTCAAAGAACAAGGCCAACCGTACGAAAGTGAAATTCCATCAGACGACAGGATCTCATAGCTATACTGCACATTGTGAGGCTCTTCTAATTAGCTATTGTTTCACTCTTTTCGCTGTACCATATTATCAAATCTATATTGACTTGTTCCAAATGCAGAGGAAAGCCCGCAAGGACCAAAAAGTACCTTAACCAAATGTTGTGGAAATGTTTAAGGACTGTCAGACCAGCAAGAGGAAGGGCATGACTACACCAGTCAAAGCCGCTATTGTAAGTCCTTAATCCTCATGCCTTTTAACTACTACTTACTCTGACTCGTGCCTTGAACTGCATGGTTTGCAGCCAATGTCTATTACTCTTTTCAATTTTATACACAATTGTCTTAGCGTATCATTGCACCTTACAAGGTTTAAAAGAGAGGAGTGATGTTACTTTGATCTTGACCTATAATCTAGTTCTGTGCTGTACTTGCCCACACAACGTTACAATTGCCTGTTTGTCTGTTCTCAGTTGTTTTGTGATATGAATGATGTCATATTATGCTTACCGTATTATAAACTTTGTCTCTGTCCTTAGCTGTCAATACAATGTGAAGAGATAGACAATACATTAGCCATGCTACATGGTCATATGTTTGGAAGCTGGTTTTATTATGTACTTTGCAGTAAAATACAACTAATATTTTACATGGGTTCACCAGAATAAGTTCTGTATATAGACCAAAGCTATTTTGTTTGGTTTTGCTACCTCCTTAATATCTTCAGTTCTTGTACTACTAATGTCAAAACTCAACTTTTCAGCAAGCTATGGAAAAAATGGTGGAACCGCCACCTCTTGAAGGTGGCGAGGCAACTACAACCACAATGTCAGCTCTTGGTGCAGTGGGTCAGTACCTGTCCACTAACAGTGCCAAAATCACGTTCCTGTGTAATACTGGGTTGGTTGTTAAGGCAATCTTGTCCAAACTACCTCATGGTCAAGATATGCAAGCTCAAAACAATGGTATATTTGCACTCCAGACACAATTCCATTCCCTAACAGACACCCTTTGTGAAATAAGGACAGACATTGTTCGATGTCGTCAAGATATGCATGGTTTCAAACCAGACTATCAGAAATTTGCTATGTTGTTCAGGAGTCCTAGGAGAAATGAAGGCGAAGGTTATGGTGCTCCATCGGACAATATAGCATGAAAACGTAACAGTCAGGCCAAATGAACTGAGCTTCTGAACTTCTAGTGGTGCATTTATCTGCGAGACTGTTAACTTTTATGCCAACCATCCTTTTGTTTTATAGTTGTAATTTTCTTTATTGCGATACAAAATTTGTTATTAACGTGCAGCCAGCGGCTGAAGAAAATAGCAAGTCATTTTTGTATAGTGTAGGGTGTTCCCTATATTTGCACTGGTGGTGATCTTTGATGTCCATTGGATGTAATTTGTGCAATCGCCTTAATAGCCTAGCGTTAGTTTAGGGCTTATTTATTTCCTAGTCTTCTTTTTCCCTGGTTTGCTAGTGGCCGCAACAACCATGGGCCATATACGGACTATGGTAACCTTGACCCTACTACGGGTCGTAGGATCCATGGGCCTCCTATGGGCCGTCGATAAATGGGCCTCCAATAGGGCCTTAGAATCGGTGGGCCTCGGGCCGTCGGATAAAAGGTTCTACATGGGCCATAAACGGGCGTAAGGGGAATCAGCCCAGCATGGTAGCGGGCCGTCCACAGGCCAAAGGACAGCAAAGGCTTAATTCTATCACAGGCATAATGGGTCGTTAATGGGCCAGAATATAGGATGGGCTGGAAACGACGAACGGGTTAACATGCTAGAAATGGGCCGACTCTTGCCACGGGCTGAATTTGGCCCATTAGGGGAACAGGCTAGTTACCGGACGGAAGTAATCGAGGGTCAGAAAGGATCCCAAGAACGCATGGGCCGTCAGTAGCCGAAATCTAACACAGGCTGGAAACGGCCCATGTGAATCATGGGCCATTAACGGGTACAAATAAATTTACTGTTCATTATGGGCTAGAGTCACCGTGGGCCTCTAAAGGGCCTAAAAATACGAAGGCCTCATATGGCCTGAAAGACGTCATGGGCCATACATGGGCCGAATGTGAAACGGGCTGGTGTTATATTCGACGGCCCACATGACGTTGTTGGGGCGATTTCGGGTAGGCCCTAATGGGACGTGAGTTACCATGCTGTAAAATGGGCTATTTGCGAAGAGACCGTTAACAGGCTTTTCATGGGCCAGCCCGCTAACTTTTGACCAAGTCAAACGGGCCGGCCTTTGTAAGCTAAATGGGCCAGTGGTGGGCATGACTACACCAGTCAAAGCCGCTATTGTAAGTCCTTAATCCTCATGCCTTTTAACTACTACTTACTCTGACTCGTGCCTTGAACTGCATGGTTTGCAGCCAATGTCTATTACTCTTTTCAATTTTATACACAATTGTCTTAGCGTATCATTGCACCTTACAAGGTTTAAAAGAGAGGAGTGATGTTACTTTGATCTTGACCTATAATCTAGTTCTGTGCTGTACTTGCCCACACAACGTTACAATTGCCTGTTTGTCTGTTCGCAGTTGTTTTGTGATATGAATGATGTCATATTATGCTTACCGTATTATAAACTTTGTCTCTGTCCTTAGCTGTCAATACAATGTGAAGAGATAGACAATACATTAGCCATGCTACATGGTCATATGTTTGGAAGCTGGTTTTATTATGTACTTTGCAGTAAAATACAACTAATATTTTACATGGGTTCACTAGAATAAGTTCTGTATATAGAACAAAGCTATTTTCTTTGGTTTTGCTACCTCCTTAATATCTTCAGTTCTTGTACTACTAATGTCAAAACTCAACTTTTCAGCAAGCTATGGAAAAAATGGTGGAACCGCCACCTCTGAAGGTGGCGAGGCAACTACAACCACAATGTCAGCTCTTGCTGCAGTGGGTCAGTACCTGTCCACTAACAGTGCCAAAATCACGTTCCTGCGTAATACTGGGTTGGTTGTTAAGGTAATCTTGTCCAAACTACCTCATGATCAAGATATGCAAGCTCAAAACAATGGTATATTTGCACTCCAGACACAATTCCATTCCCTAACAGAGACCCTTTGTGAAATAAGGACAGACATTGTTCGATGTCGTCAAGATATGCATGGTTTCAAACCAGACTATCAGACATTTGCTATGTTGTTCGGGAGTCCTAGGAGAAATGAAGGCGAAGGTTATGGTGCTCCATCAGACAATATAGCATGAAAACGTAACAGTCAGGCCAAATGAACTGAGCTTCTGAACTTCTGGTGGTGCATTTATCTGCGAGACTGTTAACTTTTATGCCAACCATCCTTTTGTTTTATAGTTGTAATTTTCTTTATTGCGATACAAAATTTGTTCTTAACGTGCAGCCAGCGGCTGAAGAAAACAACAAGTCATTTTTGTATAGTGTAGGGTGTTCCCTATATTTGCACTGGTGGTGATCTTTGATATCCATTGGATGTAATTTGTGCAATCGCCTTAATAGCCTAGCGTTAGTTTAGGGCTTATTTATTTCATAGTCTTCTTTTTCCCTGGTTTGCTAGTGGCCGCAACAACCATGGGCCATATACGGACTATGGTAACCTTGACCCTGCTACGGGTCGTAGGATCCATGGGCCTCCTATGGGCCGTCGAGAAATGGGCCTCCAACAGGGCCTTAGAATCGGTGGGCCTCGGGCCATCGGATAAATGGTTCTACATGGGCCATAAACGGGCATAAGGGGAATCAGCCCAGCATGGTAGCGGGCCATCCACAGGCCAAAGGACAGCAAAGGCTTAATTCTATCACAGGCATAATGGGTCGTTAATGGGCCAGATTATAGGATGGACTGGAAACGGCGAATGGGTTAACATGCCAGAAATGGGCCGACTCTTTCCACGGGCTGAATTTGGCCCACTAGGGGAACAGGCCAGTTACCGGACAGAAGTAATCGAGGGTCAGAAAGGATCCCAAGAACGTATGGGTCATCAGTAGGCCGAAATCTAACACAGGCTGGAAACGGCCCATGTGAATCATGGGCCATTAACGGGTACAAATAAATTTACTGTTCATTATGGGCTAGAGTCACCGTGGGCCTCTCAAGGGCCTAAAGATACGAAGGCCTCATATGGCCTGAAAGACGTCATGGGCCATACATGGGCCGAATGTGAAACGGGCTGGTGTTATATTCGACGGCCCACATGACGTTGTTGGGGCGATTTCGATTAGGCCCTAATTGGACGTGAGTTACCGTGCTGTAAAATGGGCTATTTGTGAAGAGATCGTTAACAGGCTTTTCGGTCAGCCCGCTAACTTTTGACCAAGTCAAACGGGCCGGCCTTTGTAAGCTAAATGGGCCAGTGGTGGGCATGACTACACCAGTCAAAGCCGCTATTGTAAGTCCTTAATCCTCATGCCTTTTAACTACTGCTTACTCTAACTCGTGCCTTGAACTGCATGGTTTGCAGCCACTGTCTATTACTCTTTTCAATTTTATACACAATTGTCTTAGCGTATCATTGCACCTTACAAAGTTTAAAAGAGAGGAGTGATGTTACTTTGATCTTGACCTATAATCCAGTTCTGTGCTGTACTTGCCCACACAACGTTACAATTGCCTGTTTGTCTGTTCTCAGTTGTTTTGTGATATGAATGATGTCATATTATGCTTACCGTATTATAAACTTTGTCTCTGTCCTTAGCTGTCAATACAATGTGAAGAGATAGACAATACATTAGCCATGCTACATGGTCATATGTTTGGAAGCTGGTTTTATTATGTACTTTGCAGTAAAATACAACTAATATTTTACATGGGTTCACCAGAATAAGTTCTGTATATAGACCAAAGCTATTTTGTTTAGTTTTGCTACCTCCTTAATATCTTCAGTTCTTGTACTACTAATGTCAAAACTCAACTTTTCAGCAAGCTATGGAAAAAATGGTGGAACCGCCACCTCTTGAAGGTGGCGAGGCAACTACAACCACAATGTCAGCTCTTGCTACAGTGGGTCAGTACCTATCCACTAACAGTGCCAAAATCACGTTCCTGCGTAATACTGGGTTGGTTGTTAAGGCAATCTTGTCCAAACTACCTCATGATCAAGATATGCAAGCTCAAAACAATGGTATATTTGCACTCCAGACACAATTCCATTCCCTAATAGAGACCCTTTGTGAAATAAGGACAGACATTGTTCGATGTCGTCAAGATATGCATGGTTTCAAACCAGACTATCAGACATTTGCTATGTTGTTCGGGAGTCCTAGGAGAAATGAAGGCGAAGGTTATGGTGCTCCATCGGACAATATAGCATGAAAACGTAACAGTCAGGCCAAATGAACTGAGCTTCTGAACTTCTGGTGGTGCATTTATCTGCGAGACTGTTAACTTTTATGCCAACCATCCTTTTGTTTTATAGTTGTAATTTTCTTTATTGCGATACAAAATTTGTTCTTAACGTGCAGCCAGCGGCTGAAGAAAACAACAAGTCATTTTTGTATAGTGTAGGGTGTTCCCTATATTTGCACTGGTGGTGATCTTTGATGTCCATTGGATGTAATTTGTGCAATCGCCTTAATAGCCTAGCGTTAGTTTAGGGCTTATTTATTTCATAGTCTTCTTTTTCCCTGGTTTGCTAGTGGCCGCAACAACCATGGGCCATATACGGACTATGGTAACCTTGACCCTGCTACGGGTCGTAGGATCCATGGGCCTCCTATGGGCCATCGAGAAATGGGCCTCCAACAGGGCCTTAGAATCGGTGGGCCTCGTGCCGTCGGATAAATGTGTCAGGACCCCGACTCAATGCCACATTGATCTAGCATGTAACACTTCATATCACTTTGCGGCCTCACGCACGGTATTCCCACGGGTGTCGCCTTACCTTTACCCGGGACCGTTTGCGCCTTTTGGCACACGTATATGACAGTGTCGCTAGCATCCATATGATAAGGAGCCCGGGCTGACATGGCTAGTCGTAAACCCAAAGTGGCACAAACTTACAGGGACAGGCATCCATGACCCAGCATCGAACGTGTCGGTCATCAGCGAGTGAATCCAGGCTGTAGCACTGGGCTAGCAGGACTCCGGTGAACTGGGCTGTAGCGGGCTAACAGGACTCCGGTATTCATCGCGTGACATTTCCCCGAAGGGACAGACATAGGAACGAAGAAGGACACATGCCGGCCAGCCTAAGTGTTCCGGAGCAGTAGCAAGCTACCATGGCTCGGTGGAAACACTAGGAGACATTTCCCGGTAAGAGAGGCTACTAAAGATAAACAACTAGATAGTCAGATCCCACACATACCAAGCATTTCAATAACATACACACAATATGCTCGATATGTGCAATACAACATGGCATCACAAATGACTCTACGACTCAAGTAGTTTATTCAATAGGCTCCGAGGAGCGAGACATTACAAACATGGGTCTCATGGCCCAACAATCAGAGCATACAAGTCAAAACACAAGCGGAAGCTATCATGTCTGAGTACAGACGTCTATAAATGAAAAAGGCTGAAAAGCCTGACTATCTATCAGATCCTGGCGAGGGCACAAGATCGTTGTCAGGACCCCGACTCGATGTCACATCGATCTAGCTGGTAACACCTCATATCACTTTGTGGCCTCACGCACGGTATCCCCACGGGTGTCGTCTTACCTTTTCCCGGGACCGTTTGCGCCTTTTGGCTCACGTATATGATAGTGTCGCTAGCATCCATATGATAAAGAGCCCGGGCTGACATGACTAGTCGTAAACCCAAAGTGGCACTGACTTACAGGGACAGGCATCCATGACCCAGCTTCGAACGTGTCGGTCATCAGCAAGTGGGTCCGGGCTGTAGCACTGGGCTAGCAGGACTCCGGTAAACCGGGCTGTAGCGGGCTAACAGGACTCCGGTACTCAAAGCGTGACATTTCCCCGAAGGGACAGACACAGGAACGAAGAAGGACACATGCCGGCCAGCCTAAGTGTTCCAGAGCAGTAGCAAGCTACCATGGCTCAGCGGTAACACTAGGAGACATTTCCCGGTAAGAGAGGCTACTAAAGATAATCAACTAGATAGTCAGATCCCACACATACCAAGCATTTCAATCATACACACAATATGCTCGATATGTGCAAATACAACGAAGCATCACAACATGACTCTATGACACAAGTACTTTATTTAAGGCTCAGGGAGCCATACATATCATACACACAGGTACGGGTCTCACGACCCAACATACAAATCATACAGTCATACAAGCCAACAGCGGAAGTACTTTGTCTGGGTACAGACAACTAGTAAAATAAAAGAGGCTTGGAAAGCCTAGCTATACTACGTGGTCCATCACAAGCTCAGGGTCACCACCTGGGTCTTTAGCCTACTCGTTGATGTCAACGTCTACATAGAACCCATCAGAAGGGGTTGCAGCGTCTTCTGTAAAAATGTAGATTATAGCAACATGAGTACAAAGGTACTCAGCAAGACTTACATCAGATCCTACATACATGCATAGTATCAAGAAGGGTCGGTGGAGTTATTGCAGCAAGCCAGCTTTGACTCTTGGCTAGACTATCCTACGATACTCCAACTTGAAATAGTTTTGCGCACACGAGTCCACTACTCACCACTTCAATACACTACCGAGGATCCACCTCCGTCTTCCTACGGAAGAGCCATCCTCAGCACTCACACTTATCTTGAGGCTTTTAGTAGTTTCCATTTACTTGTCTATGAACTGTATAGGCAACCAAGTAGTCCTTTACCGCGGACGCGGCTATTCGAATAGATTATGTTAACCCTGCAGGGGTGTACTTCTTCATACACGCTCTCACCACTTACCGTCGCTTACACGACATGTACTCGGCAACCTTCAAGCGGAAGCCCAACGTGGGTGTCGGCCACGACCTACCTAATCACCTAAGCCTCCAGTCCAGGTTTATCGCCTATTCAGGTTCCATCCGCAGGGAGTCCGGCCGAGGTTTCCCATACGGCCCCGAACGATGTGAACAGGGTTCCCGAGATACCTAACGGGTATTCGGTACACCGTGCCACGTACCTACCGCATCACAGCCCACCCCTACGGTCAGCGCTGTCCACGGCCTCCAGTAGGCTACAAACACCAGAAACTACTTGCAACTCCTGGACGGAGAACTAGGGTGAATAAGAAGTCGAGAGGGTCCATTGGTTTCGGGCCCAATGCATGGTAGTAGCTGATTCTTAAATCACACATACAGATCTCAGTGCTTAAGGTCGGCTTCAATGAAACAACCCACCATGTACTCCTACATGGCCTCTCATCGATACCTTTACCAAATCGTGTTCACCACACCACTCTCATTACCGACATAATCATTTCACTCTAGCCCATCACCCAGATGAACCAGACCTGACACGACTCTAAGCATAGCAGGCATAGCAAGGTAGGAACAACACATACATATGGCTCAATCAACTCCTACACATGCTAGTGGGTTTCATCTAGTTACTGTGGCAATGACAGGTCATGCAGAGGAAATGGGTTCAACTACCGTAGCACACAGCAGTTTGAATCGCGTTGTCTTAATGCAGTAAAAGAGAGCAGGAGCGAGAACATGGGATTGTATCGATATGATCAAATGGTTGGTTGCTTGCCTGATGGTTCGATGCACGGATACGGTTCTTCGTTAGGGTAATCACGGTACTCCTCGGGAACAGAACCTGTCGCAAAGGACATCGATACACAAGCATCACCAAACAATATGCAACAATATGATGCATGCATGAAACATGGCAATATGAGTGTGTTGGGCTAATGCAACTAAAACCAGAGGGGTTTGAACAAATTTGAATCAAAGATTCAAATTTCAAACTCAAACATGGCCTCTTTAAGTGCTTTTCCTTGTTCTGATTAAAACATCAATTTAACTTGTTTGATCATGCATGAAAATAGTACAGATGGATAGATTGGATTTTTCTGATCATTTTTCATATATAATTTGTCCCATTTGGAGTTACAGAATAAAAGTTATGAATTTTTGAAGTTTAATTAATATTCTGGAATTTCCTGATTTAATTTAAATCCAGAAATTCAATTACTGCGTCAGCCTGACGTCAGTGTGACGTCAGCAGGTCAACTGCGGCTGGCTGAAGTCAAACCTGACATGTGGGGGCCACACGTCAGTGACAGGGGGGGTTAAACAGATTTAAATTAATTCTAATTACTAATTAGTGGCGCTGGGGCCCACTGTCAGTGTCAGGGGGGGTTGACTAACAGTAGTTAGCGCTAACCTAACCATCTGGCCGACAGGGCCCACGCGTCAGTGACCCTGGGGGTCAAACCCCAGGTCGGTCAAGTCAAACCCCACCGGCGACATGACGCCGGCGAGATCCGAGACGGCGGCGAGAGTGCTTTTTGCCATTCCGGCGACCAAATGGACGGCGGAAGGCATCTACGTGTTGCTGAGGTTGAGCCGCGTCTATTGGTGGTGGTGGTTGGGCTTGGGGTGGCCGGAGTTGACGGCAGCGAGCTCGGCTGCGGCGGCCGGAGTTCGGGTGCGGTCGGGATCAGTGTTGCAGGGGGTTTGGGGAGGCGTTGGTGCGTTCTACGTGCTCCTGGTGATGTGTGGAGCACGATGGTGTGCTCGGTTGGGCGCTACGGCGACCGTGGCCACGACGGCGACATCGCCGGCGGCGTGGAGCTCTCGGTCGAGGTGGAGCTAGGGCCTAGAGGTCGGGAGAGACCAGGGAAGAAGGGGGAAACGCTCCGGGGGCTCACCGCGGTTGCAGTGGGCGTCGAAGCGGGCTCGGGGACGCGCCGGAGACGACGAATTTGACGGCGACGGTGGTCGGAGTCCGAAGAGGGGAACGGCGACGTGGCGGCGATGCAGGGCTTCCGGGGAGCTGTGGAGCGGTGGGGAGGAAGAGGGAGTTGAGGCGGAGCTTCTGAGCTAGTCGGGGGAGCGAGGGGTGGTCGGAGACGGTGGCTATGGCGAACGGCGGCGACGGTGGTGTTCGGTCGGGCGGGGGAGAGAGCGAGGGAGAGCCGGGGGAGAGTGAATGGGGTGTCGGCGAGGTCGGGGCGACGACCAGAAGACGATCCACGCGGCGCAACGGCGACCAGGGCGATGCAGAGAGGCTGGGTGGTGCGTGGCGAGCTCGGGCGCGCCATGCTCACCTCCCTGCCTGCTCTGGCGAGGGGAAGCAGCTGGCTGGCACGGGCCAGCACAGTGCTGGGCCGGCTGGGCTGGGCAGGTAGGTCCAGGTAAGTCTACTCCTTTTATTTATTTTTCTGTTTTCTGTTTTTATTTAATATATCTGCAACTTTGTTGAATTAAATAAAATACCTAGGCAACTTCAAAAATCACCAAACTATTCCTGGCCCATAGTTGGATTATTTCCAACATGAAACATTTTAGTTTGGAGATATTTGAGCATTTAAATATTTTATATTATTTTAAATGCCCAAATTCAAATATTTATGATTTAATTCAAAAACCCTAGGATGGCCTAGGAAAATGTGCACCACTTTTGGCAGAGGTTCTGAACCAAGACAAAAATGATGGGCATTTTAGAAGGGCATTTCAGGTTCATTGAAAATTATTTTAGTAAACCCTAGTTGGTTTCAGAGGGGACTGGGGGTTCTGTCATCCCCATTTCAAGTTTCTGATGAATGAGTAAACATGATGCAACACTCTAATGCATGACTAGCTAGGGTGTGACAACTCACCCCCACTCAAAAGAATCTCGTCCCGAGATTTGGGTTCCTCCGAGAAGAAGGCGGGATACTCGAGTCGAAGACGATCCTCCCTTTCCCAAGTTGCTTCATCTTCAGAATGGTGCGACCATTGAACTTTGAGAAACTTGATGTTATGACGTCGGGTGGTACGCTCGGCCTGATCGAGGATACGAATGGGGTACTCTCGATATGTAAGATCATCTTGGAGATCAAGCGTTTCGTGGTCCACTTCACGGATAGGATCCGAGAAGCAACGCCTGAGTTGAGAAACGTGGAAGACATCGTGAACTCTGGAGAGATGCGGAGGTAGTTCCAACTGGTAGGCAACTTCTCCTCGTTTGGCAAGAATGCGAAAAGGTCCAATGTAACGAGGAGCCAATTTGCCTTTGATACCGAAACGATGGGTTCCCTTCAGAGGGGTGACCCGAAGATAAGCCTTCTCGTCAACCTCGAAAGTCATAGCCTTATGTTTTCGGTCATATTGACTCTTTTGACGGGATTGGGCTGTTTTCAACTTTTCACGAACGATACGAACTTGATCTTCCGCTTCCTGAATCATGTCCGGGCCAAAGAATTGCCTTTCCCCGGTCTCTGACCAGTTAAGGGGTGTTCGACATCGTCGTCCATAGAGAACTTCAAAAGGGGCTTTACCCAAGCTAGATTGATAGCTGTTGTTGTAAGCGAATTCGGCAAATGGAAGGCACTTCTCCCAGTCCATTCCGAAAGAGATAACGGAGGCTCGAAGCATGTCTTCTAGAATTTGGTTGACGCGTTCCACTTGACCACTTGACTGAGGGTGGAAAGCGGTGCTAAAGAAGAGACGGGTTCCCATAGCATTTTGGAAGCTTTCCCAAAATCGAGAGGTGAAAAGACTTCCTCGATCCGAATTGATTTCCAAAGGGACACCATGGAGGGACACTATCCGGGAGATGTATAAGTCTGCCAGTTGACTAGCGGTTATACTCTCACGAACAGGTAAGAAATGAGCTACTTTGGAAAGACGATCGACCACGACGAAAATAGCATTATTCCCTCTTTTGGTTCTGGGAAAGCCGGTAATGAAATCCATACCAATTTTATCCCATTTCCATTCAGGAATAGCTAAGGGTTGAAGGGTGCCAGCAGGCCGTTGATGCTCTGCTTTTACACGACGACAGACGTCGCAATTAGCAATATACTGAGCGATTTCTCTCTTCATCCTAGTCCACCAGAACCTCTGGCGTAGGTCCTGATACATCTTAGTACTACCGGGATGAATGGTGAGAGGAGATTCATGAGCTTCCTTAAGGATCAATCGCCTCAGGTTGCGCACTTTGGGAACCACTAGCCGATCCCCGAAGTATACGACCCCTTGATCATTAATGGAGAAGCAATTCGCAATTCCTTTCTGAATGTTTCTCTTGATGCGGGAGATTCCCGGATCTACCTTCTGTGCTTTGATAATTTGATCCGTAAGGGTAGGTTTTGCCACCAAGGTGGAAAGAAAACCTTGAGGTACAATGTGAAGGTTAAGCTTCCGAAATTCCTCATGGAGAAGCGGTTGACTTTGTTGTAACATCAGGTTGTTACAATAAGATTTACGACTTAGCGCATCAGCCATGACGTTGGCTTTCCCTGGGGTATAGGTTATTCCTAAGTCGAAGTCTGTGATCAACTCAACCCAACGTCTCTGCCTGAGATTCAAATCCGGTTGGGTGAAGATGTACTTCAGACTTTGGTGATCAGTGAATATTTCGCAACGATTACCGAGGAGGTAATGTCGCCAGGTCTTAAGTGCATAGACTACGGCTGCAAGCTCTAGATCATGAGTAGGATAATTCTCCTCATGTGGGTGCAATTGCCGTGAAGCGTAAGCAATTACGTGTCGATCTTGCATGAGAATGCAACCTAGTCCTTGTCGCGAGGCGTCGCAGTAGATAACAAAGTCTTTGGAGAAGTCTGGCGGTACCAGTACAGGAGCAGAGGTCAGGCGTCTTTTCAGTTCCTGAAAGCTGTGCTCACATTGTGGAGTCCATTCGAACTTCTTATCTTTCTTGAGGAGTTCGGTTAGAGGTTTAGCAACTTTGGAGAAGTTCTCGACAAAGCGACGGCAATAGCTCGCTAAGCCTAGAAAACTCCGAACTTGCTTGACCGATTCGGGTGGAGTCCAATCAAGGACGGCTTGAACTCGCTCAGGGTTAACAGCAATACCTTTACCAGATATTACATGACCCAGATAGGTCACTTCTGACAACCAGAATTCACATTTTGAAAATTTGGCATAAAGGCGATGCTCTCGAAGTTTCTTCAATACTAGCCTTAGATGTTCGGCATGTTCTTCCTTGTTCTTGGAGTAGATGAGTATATCATCGAGATAAACTACGACGAATTTATCCAAATACTCCATGAAGATTGAGTTCATTAACCGAGAAAAGGTGGCTGGAGCGTTGGTTAAGCCGAAGGACATGACGGTGTACTCGTATTGGCCATAACGAGTAACAAAGGCCGTTTTAGGAATGTCCCCGTTTCTGATTTTGATTTGATGGTAGCCCAACCTCAAATCCATCTTGGAGAAGACTGAGGATCCAGCAAGCTGATCATACAGATCGTTGATCCTGGGGAGTGGATATTTGTTCTTGATTGTGACCAAATTGACAGGTCGGTAATCTACAACCATCCGGTCCGTACCATCCTTCTTCTTGACGAATAGGACGGGGCAAGCCCACGGAGATGAACTAGGGCGGATGAAACCCTTTTTCAAGGACTCATCGAGTTGTTTCTTAAGCTCGGCTATTCTAGGGGTGCCATCTTATAAGGTCTTCTAGCAATCGGAACGGTTCCTGGAATGAGGTCTATTACGAACTCAACATCCCTGTCAGGTGGAACACCTGGCAATTCCTCTGGAAAGACATCCGGGAAGTCACAGACTACCGGCACGTCCTCAAGGTCTGGCAAGGGGCTGGCGTTAAGAGAATATAATTGTCGCTTGGCTATTCGGGTCAAGACATTGACTATCTTTCCCGAAGGATGGGTGAGTTGAACAGTCCTAGAGAAGCAATCAATTTTGGCTTGATGAGCTGACATCCAGTCCATACCCAAAATGATATTAATATCTGAAGATTTAAGGGCTATCAAAGATGCGAGAAAAACAAGTCTGTCGACTTGGATTTCGTTTCCATGGCTTACTCTAGAAGTTTGCCATTTGGATCCCGGAGTTTGAATTACCATAGAGGATGGCAAGTCACAGAATGCAACGTTATGCAAACGAGCATAATTTTCAGATATAAAAGAATGAGAGGCTCCTGTATCGAAAAGAACAGATGCCGGGTGGCAATTAACAAGAAGCGTACCGAGAACGACGTTGGGATCTTCTTGAGCTTCTTCGGCAGAGATACAGTTGACATGGCCACGTGAAGCGGTGACCGGTTTAGCATGAAACACTTTCCCTGTCGGCTTGCCACGGCCAACAGCTTTAGCAGATTGATTGGGGTTGGTCTGGGGACACTCACGCATATAATGACCAGATTCCCCACACTTGAAACAAGTCACGGAACTGGTACGTGGAGGAGCATTGTTAGATGGACCCCCATAGGGCTTGGCCGGTGCAGACTGTTGAACAGGGCGAGGCGCCTGGAAAGATGGCCTCGGTGTGAACCTGGGTGGCAGGGCGGTGTTGGGTACCCACACGCGGCGCTTCTGAGGACCAGCACCGGATGAGGAACCCGTGTCACGTCCATGCTTGCGTGTTGCGTCATAGTCAGTCTGACCAGTTTCAGCACTGATGGCTTTGTTGACAAGTTTCGAAAAAGATGTGCACTCATGCAGACGGAGGTCGCGGCGAAGCTCAGGACTAAGGCCCTTACGGAACCTTGCTTGCTTCTTGGCGTCAGTAGACACTTCCTCAGTTGCATATCGGGCGAGATTACCAAACTCTCTGCTATAGGCATCCACAGAAAGTCGGCCTTGGGTGAAACTGCAAAATTCTTCACGTTTACGGTCCATGAGACCCTCCGGAATGTGATGTTCACGGAAAGCCTCGCTGAACTCAGCCCAAGTAGTGACATGGCCCGCTGGGCGCATAGCTCCATAATTCTCCCACCACAGGCTGGCGGGGCCTTCAAGATGATATGCAGCAAAGGTGACCTTGTCAGCCTCCGCTACTAGCGCGGAACGCAGTTTGTGAGAGATACTGCGAAGCCAGTCATCAGCGTCGAGAGGCTCGACGGAGTGGTGGAACGTGGGTGGATGCAATTTGATAAAATCACTGAGTGACACCACGTTAGCCCTCTGATGGTGTGCTGTATTCTGTTCGATACGCTCCAACAAACGGTTTGTCTCCCGCTTGTTTCTCTCAGCTTCCATCATAACCTCGGCTAGTGAAGGAGGATGAGGCAGATTTTCATTCCTGGCTTCACTGCCTTCGGCCTGCTCTTGGGAAGCAGGGTTGGCGCGCGTGTTGACCATCCTAGGTAAACAAGACAATGATTTAGTCAGAATGATGGAATTCCGACATGGGATACATAATGTAAGAAATAACTCGGAATGCAAGATGATCATCCGTATGACATGGTAGATACAGAAACTGCTTCTTTATTCCATCGTCATACACACCATACAAGGTTTAGTACAAGACCAAACAAAGTACTATTACGGTGAGAAAGGATTACATCTCATCGGAGGCATTCCAAGCTCCTATACATTATTTTTCTACATCTCCGGAAGGAGTACAGACTAGGTCATATCCCACGAGTCACGCGGAATGATAGACGACACAGCTAGTGCGAACTAGGGATACTATCACTAACTCAGACCGATCCGTAGTAGTCCTCGTAGAAGTCACCTCCATAGCCTGGAAGCTCAACATGATCATCCGGAAACAGACGGTCTCGCGGAGCTTGTGGACCATAGGGGCTAGGATGAGGCCTTGGACCAACAAACGGTGGCCTGCGGGGACCGCGAGGTGGGGTGATGCCTCCTACATCACGCCAAACCATCACGTCTGGCAGAGCAGATCTCACAGGATAGAGATCGCGCATATCTGAGAATCCAGCTTGCACTGCCGGTGCGAACCGAGTCAAAGTGGCCCAGTGGTCAGCACGGGTATTGAAGAGCTCTAACCTTAAGGCCCGATTTTCACGGTCCTTATCCTCGAGCATCTCAGCAGTGGTGCGAGTCCGTGAATCCTCCTGAGTGGAGTCAGCATAGATAGCCTGGAGATATCCTTGTGCTCCCGGAAGTGATCCTGGCATATACCGGAAATCAGAGTCCCGAAATAACCCAGATCTGACTCGCATAATGGTCATCATAGAGTAGGCGGCATCCTGCACAGCCATCTCAATAGTAACCCCGAGTCCATAGGAGCAGTGAAGAGGCTCGGCGGATCCAGGATAAGATGGGAATATCCTGACGGTGCAGAGATACTGGCTTTGATTGAAATCTCGGAATTGCTCTTCGACCGTGTACTCAGGATACCAGCGGTATCCAGCCTTAGTCATTACCCTGACCAACTTGGCAGTATGGCCGGGTACATCTAGGCATCGAGTCAGGCGAACCACTTGATTGAGGTCGCGAGTGGCCATCTGAAAGCACAATTATAATGCAAAGGCATTAGAATTTCTAGCAAAATTTCGGCAGCAAAACAGTTGTAAATGCTCAAAAAGGATATTGAGACATTTGACAAAGGATTTCGTACACACTCAACATCATCACATCAAAGTTCTGGAACCATTCTAACAACATAATGTGGTAGTAGAACTGAACTAGGCTTGTAACCATCAAACTTATAAGGTACTACTGATTAGTAACACGTGATCCTGATAGAGAGAACAGATCCTAATTCCTTAACCCCCGGTGGAAGAATGGACTGACTCAGATCAGAAAGTCATAAGGTATAAGGAGTAAAAAGAGCCTTACGTTCCAACCCACAAACAATTCCCCTACATATAACTAAAGAATTTCTAGACTCAACATCGACCAGTTTGGCTTGGAGAACCTACAGGCAGTCCGGCTCTGATGCCAACGCTGTCAGGACCCCGACTCGATGTCACATCGATCTAGCTGGTAACACCTCATATCACTTTGTGGCCTCACGCACGGTATCCCCACGGGTGTCGTCTTACCTTTTCCCGGGACCGTTTGCGCCTTTTGGCTCACGTATATGATAGTGTCGCTAGCATCCATATGATAAAGAGCCCGGGCTGACATGACTAGTCGTAAACCCAAAGTGGCACAGACTTACAGGGACAGGCATCCATGACCCAGCTTCGAACGTGTCGGTCATCAGCAAGTGGGTCCGGGCTGTAGCACTGGGCTAGCAGGACTCCGGTAAACCGGGCTGTAGCGGGCTAACAGGACTCCGGTACTCAAAGCGTGACATTTCCCCGAAGGGACAGACACAGGAACGAAGAAGGACACATGCCGGCCAGCCTAAGTGTTCCAGAGCAGTAGCAAGCTACCATGGCTCAGCGGTAACACTAGGAGACATTTCCCGGTAAGAGAGGCTACTAAAGATAAACAACTAGATAGTCAGATCCCACACATACCAAGCATTTCAATCATACACACAATATGCTCGATATGTGCAAATACAACGAAGCATCACAACATGACTCTATGACACAAGTACTTTATTTAAGGCTCAGGGAGCCATACATATCATACACACAGGTACGGGTCTCACGACCCAACATACAAATCATACAGTCATACAAGCCAACAGCGGAAGTACTTTGTCTGGGTACAGACAACTAGTAAAATAAAAGAGGCTTGGAAAGCCTAGCTATACTACGTGGTCCATCACAAGCTCAGGGTCACCACCTGGGTCTTTAGCCTACTCGTTGATGTCAACGTCTACATAGAACCCATCAGAAGGGGTTGCAGCGTCTTCTGTAAAAATGTAGATTATAGCAACATGAGTACAAAGGTACTCAGCAAGACTTACATCAGATCCTACATACATGCATAGTATCAAGAAGGGTCGGTGGAGTTATTGCAGCAAGCCAGCTTTGACTCTTGGCTAGACTATCCTACGATACTCCAACTTGAAATAGTTTTGCGCACACGAGTCCACTACTCACCACTTCAATACACTACCGAGGATCCACCTCCGTCTTCCTACGGAAGAGCCATCCTCAGCACTCACACTTATCTTGAGGCTTTTAGTAGTTTCCATTTACTTGTCTATGAACTGTATAGGCAACCAAGTAGTCCTTTACCGCGGACGCGGCTATTCGAATAGATTATGTTAACCCTGCAGGGGTGTACTTCTTCATACACGCTCTCACCACTTACCGTCGCTTACACGACATGTACTCGGCAACCTTCAAGCGGAAGCCCAACGTGGGTGTCGGCCACGACCTACCTAATCACCTAAGCCTCCAGTCCAGGTTTATCGCCTATTCAGGTTCCATCCGCAGGGAGTCCGGCCGAGGTTTCCCATACGGCCCCGAACGATGTGAACAGGGTTCCCGAGATACCTAACGGGTATTCGGTACACCGTGCCACGTACCTACCGCATCACAGCCCACCCCTACGGTCAGCGCTGTCCACGGCCTCCAGTAGGCTACAAACACCAGAAACTACTTGCAACTCCTGGACGGAGAACTAGGGTGAATAAGAAGTCGAGAGGGTCCATTGGTTTCGGGCCCAATGCATGGTAGTAGCTGATTCTTAAATCACACATACAGATCTCAGTGCTTAAGGTCGGCTTCAATGAAACAACCCACCATGTACTCCTACATGGCCTCTCATCGATACCTTTACCAATTCGTGTTCACCACACCACTCTCATTACCGACATAATCATTTCACTCTAGCCCATCACCCAGATGAACCAGACCTGACACGACTCTAAGCATAGCAGGCTTAGCAAGGTAGGAACAACACATACATATGGCTCAATCAACTCCTACACATGCTAGTGGGTTTCATCTAGTTACTGTGGCAATGACAGGTCATGCAGAGGAAATGGGTTCAACTACCGTAACACACAGCAGTTTGAATCGCGTTGTCTTAATGCAGTAAAAGAGAGCAGGAGCGAGAACATGGGATTGTATCGATATGATCAGATGGTTGGTTGCTTGCCTGATGGTTCGTTGCACGGATACGGTTCTTCGTTAGGGTAATCACGGTACTCCTCGGGGACAGATCCTGTCGCAAAGGACATCGATACACAAACATCACCAAACAATATGCAACAATATGATGCATGCATGAAACATGGCAATATGAGTGTGTTGGGCTAATGCAACTAAAACCAGAAGGGTTTGAACAAATTTGAATCAAGGATTCAAATTTCAAATTCAAATATGGCCTTTTAAAGTGCCTTTTCTTGTTCTGATTAAAACATCAACTTAACTTGTTTGATCATGCATGGAAATGGTACAGATGGATAGATTGGATTTTTCTGATCATTTTTCATATATAATTTGTCCAATTTGGAGTTACAGAATAAAAGTTATGAATTTTTGAAGTTTAATTAATATTCTGGAATTTCCTGATTTAATTCAACGCTGTCAGGACCCCGACTCGATGTCACATCGATCTAGCCGGTAACACTTCATATCACTTTGCGGCCTCACGCACGGTATTCCCACGGGTGTCGCCTTACCTTTGCCCGGGACCGTTTGCGCCTTTTGGCTCACGTATATGATAGTGTCGCTAGCATCCATATGATAAAGAGCCCAGGCTGACATGACTAGTTGTAAACCCAAAGTGGCACAGACTTACAGGGACAGGCATCCATGACCCAGCTTCGAACGTGTCGGTCATCAGCAAGTGGGTCCGGGCTGTAGCACTGGGCTAGCAGGACTCCGGTAAACCGGGCTGTAGCGGGCTAACAGGACTCCGGTACTCAAAGCGTGACATTTCCCCGAAGGGACAGACACAGGAACGAAGAAGGACACATGCCGGCCAGCCTAAGTGTTCCAGAGCAGTAGCAAGCTACCATGGCTCAGCGGTAACACTAGGAGACATTTCCCGGTAAGAGAGGCTACTAAAGATAAACAACTAGATAGTCAGATCCCACACATACCAAGCATTTCAATCATACACACAATATGCTCGATATGTGCAAGTACAACGAAGCATCACAACATGACTCTACGACACAAGTACTTTATTTAAGGCTCAGGGAGCCATACATATCATACACAAAGGTACGGGTCTCACGACCCAACATACAAGTCATACAGTCATACAAGCCAACAACGGAAGTAACTTGTCTGAGTACAGACAACTAGTAAAATAAAAGAGGCTTGGAAAGCCTAGCTATACTACGTGGTCCTCCACAAGCTCAGGGTCACCACCTGGGTCCTTAGCCTACTCGTTGATGTCAACGTCTACATAGAACCCATCAGAAGGGGTTGCAGCGTCTTCTGTAAAAATGTAGATTATAGCAACATGAGTACAAAGGTACTCAGCAAGACTTACATCAGATCCTACATACATGCATAGTATCAAGAAGGGTTGGTGGAGTTATTGCAGCAAGCCAGCTTTGACTCTTGGCTAGGCTATCCTACGATACTCCAACTGAAATGGTTTTGCGCACACGAGTCCACTACTCACCACTTCAATACACTACCGAGGATCCACCTCCGTCTTCCTACGGAAGAGCCATCCTCGGCACTCACACTTATCTTGAGGCTTTTAGTAGTTTTCCATTTACTTGAACTGTATAGGCAACCAAGTAGTCCTTTACCGCGGACGCGGCTATTCGAATAGATTATGATAACCCTGCAGGGGTGTACTTCTTCATACATGTTTCCACCACTTAGCGTCTGCACACGACATGTGCTCGGCAGACTTCAAGCGAAAGCCGACGTGGGTGTAGACCACGACCTACCTAAACACTTAAGCCTCTAGTCCAGGTTTATCGCCTATTCAGGTTCCATCCGCAGGGAGTCCGGCCGAGGTTTCCCATACGGCCCCGAACGATGTGAACAGGGTTCCCGAGATACCTAACGGGTATTCGGTACACCGTGCCACGTACCTACCGCATCACAGCCCACCCCTACGGTCAGCGCTGTCCACGGCCTCCAGTAGGCTACAAACACCAGAAACTACTTGCAACTCCTGGACGGAGAACTAGGGTGAATAAGAAGTCGAGAGGGTCCATTGGTTTTGGGCCCAATGCATGGTAGTAGCTGATTCTTAAATCACACATACAGATCTCAGTGCTTAAGGTCGGCTTCAATGAAACAACCCACCATGTACTCCTACATGGCCTCTCATCGATACCTTTACCAAATCGTGTTCACCACACCACTCTCATTACCGACATAATCATTTCACTCTAGCCCATCACCCAGATGAACCAGACCTGACACGACTCTAAGCATAGCAGGCATAGCAAGGTAGGAACAACACATACATAGGGCTCAATCAACTCCTACACATGCTAGTGGGTTTCATCTAGTTACTGTGGCAATGACAGGTCATGCAGAGGAAATGGGTTCGACTACCGTAGCACACAGCAGTTTGAATCGCGTTGTCTTAATGCAGTAAAAGAGAGCAGGAGCGAGAACATGGGATTGTATCGATATGATCAAATGGTTGGTTGCTTGCCTGATGGTTCG